>NC_090928.1:687228689-687504706 GCF_040938575.1 Ambystoma mexicanum
AAGCAAATACAGCTTTACATAACGCACAGGGCATACATGACCCCCCTGAGAATATCCAAATTTCGGGATGTTGGACGCCAGGCGTGCCCCAAGTGTGACGAGGAGAATGCAGACATGATACACATGTTCTGGGCGTGCCCAGTAATTGCAGGCTATTGGGGTGAAGTGGCGCAGAAGCTGGCAGGAAAGGGTGTCACGCTCAAAGTGGATTCGGCCTGGGCCTGCTTATTGGGGGGATATCCCAGAGCGCGTAAACTTAGACATGTCGAGAAATTGAAAGATTTGGCTTATCTGCTTGCTAAACGTAGGATTGCCATGGGATGGAAGGAGTGTCATAAGCCACGAATGGAGGTCTGGTGGAGGGATCTCCAGAAATGGGCGGAGGCCGAGACGGCTGTGTGGCGGGATACCAGTATTGCAGGGGAGGAGGAGGAAATGTGCTCCCTCGCGGCTTGGAAATTGTTGATAGCTGAACTGTTCGGAACGGGGTCGGCTCCAACTGAATCTGAGAGCGATGACGCCCCCCCGTTCACAGCGGATACCGATGGCAAACACCATACAGGCTCATAGGGGGGAGGGATGGGGATTGCAGTGCTTTTTGTTGTTAAATGTGTTTATTTATGTTCAGTTGTATTGTTGTTTGGTTTATATACAAAATAAATATATATTTTAAAAAAAATGTATCCAAAGTAATGTGCTTATTCAAATAAAGGAATCCATTGTTTATAAAAAAAATAATGATTTATCAGAAAAAAACTCAGAATTACGCTATCACTAATACATTCTTAGTGAGGAAGCAATTTCCACAGCTCGTTAACAAGTCAGACTTAAATTGCGTAGATCACACTAAATTCTCACTACTTAAACATCCAACTCAATTCATTTATACCAATTCTACTCAATCACCCAACATGTTTCATTCCATTCCTTCAATTTAAAAAAAAAAAAGAATTGGAAATTCTTTAGAGGGGACAATGCGTAGTGAGCACACAATCCTGTTCGGCAATTTCTATTTCACATTCTTTACACAATTAGGCACATAATTTACTGCAACCCATTACTAATCATTTCCAAATGAACACCACTTCCTGGTTCTTCTAGATACCACCAGTGATGATTCATCTGTGAGAAGGACCTACGGGATGACATAAAGAGGAGCTTAATACCTCAGATTTAAATTTCATTTTTACTTCTCTGCTGATTATTTAAATATAATCAACCACAGACACCATTAATGTGACCAGGAAACACCATTTCCAGAGATACTCAACACAAAAACTGTTGTTCATTGCATACTCACCCATCACAGTTCTCTTTCCTGTAACAAAGGGCACCAGATGATGCGCTACTAACTGCACTCCTATTGTCTGGACCAATTCCCTGCTCCAAATGATGCTAGCTGCTGTGCCCAATGCGCTTCAAAAACGTGTGGATTCCCATTTCCTATACAGATGATCATAACGAACCACATTACAATCGCGATCTTCCTCCCTCTTCAGTATCAAGATCATAAGATTAATTAATACTCTCAGGCGTCTATTTTCATTAGCCCTCTACAGGTCTAACGGCTACTATGCGCTCAATACGGCCAAGGCTGTTTTCTCTAATATTATTAACACAGGGTAAGATTCCAAGTGCCCCTTACATTTAAAAAAATGATGGAAGCATCTCCCTACAACACGTATGCTTTTACTCAAATCACCTTGTCCTCTAGGGCAAAATCAATTTCCAGTACTCCCTGTGTAACAGGCAGCGCTGAGGAAGAAGCAACAACTAAAAAGCCACATTGCTAATTACTATTCGGTCGCAAGCCGTGTTCTATACACTTTCTCAGTCATCATTCTGTAACGCTGGACTTGGCTTCATGGTTTTCAAATAACCTGCTCACTCGACACTCTCGTTGTACACGCGATGCAACGCTTCACTGCCTGCACCTACCTAGAGTGAAACAGAAAAAGGTCAAAACAGCCCAAAATTTCCCCGCACTGCGTCACTCTTTCCCACGCCACTATGTTGCTAACCTTACCGAGTTCAAAGCTTCACACACGTTCTTCCGGGTCCGTTTCCTTGTGATGGGGGAGGTTGTTTCGGGTTACCAAGGAAATATACCCTAAATAAGTAGGGTTTTTTCTTCTATCTCCTAATTCAATCCACAAGTAGCCAGAGCTGTGCACTTCCAATAAAGCTAGTTAACAATATGTGAGCTTATTGCACCTAATAGAGTGCCAGTCTTTCTAAAACCTTACAATTCCATCTCGCAGTTCCAACCTACGTGTATTCCAACCTCGGTCATCCTTATTTGGCGCCATCTCGCCTCAATGGGAAAACCATCAATTCCGTATAAGGCTGTAGAAAAACCCTTTCTGCTATGTGTTAGTTCTAACTTATGGATTACCATTCTGCTGCTCGTTCATTCAGACCAATGGTTGCACTCTTAGTCAAGTAAATTAATTACGTTTCTTTTTCTGAAAGCTTCCTTTTGTCTAAATTCCTATCACTACCCGGCTTCACCTGCTACAAAATTATCCATTTAATATCCTCTCCCCTGTGTAGCATTTCAATATAATGGTCAATCATAGGGGCAGTGGGAATCCGTTTTTTTTATACAGCTCTTGTGTTCAGTAATCCAGATTTTTATTTTCCTTTCTGTTTCCCTATATACAATTTATTACAGGGGCATCGAATTACATATACCACCATAGTGGAATTACAGTTTGTCAGACTATTTTGAATCCAGTCTCTTTGCAAGCCTATGCCCAATGTAATATTCCTCTGTGTTTGTTGGCAACATGTACAGTACCCACATGGGGTATGTCCCACAGGCTTGGAGAGACCCCAGGTCTCTGTGATGGTCTGTTGTTTAGGTTCCTGTCCTGCTATATTGTTCCTGGTGACTAGGTCCCTGATGTTCTTACTCAAAGGTCTCTCTTACGGGCTGTCGCCCTGTTCCAACAAGTTCCAATTCTTATGAATTATTTTCTGGATTTCATTAGATAAATGACTAAATGTGTTACATGTTTTTCTTTCTTCTCTTCATCTCTTTTGTTTTGTTCCAATAGGGCTTACCGATTAAAATTCTTTGCTTGTTTCATTGCTCTCCGCGTTAACTTAGACGGGTAACCCCCTAAGAAGTTCAGCTTCTTGCTTACAATCTTTCAGATTAGTGCTATTTCTTTTCAATCAGAGAATCTGACCCAGAGGTTATTAAGATGGCACAGAAAACAGCAAAGGCCCGGGCAGACTAACTTCAGCAGGAGGGCGGGCAGCAGGCACTGGACTAGCCGGATGTAGGGAGACGCATTTGTTCAAGTCTCCCCCAACCCAGAAGTTGCACTTTTGTTCGGTCTGTGGGATGCGCTTGTATTCCTCGACCCTAGTTGCCAACTGGTCATTCCAAACAAAATCCTCCTGTGCATCGTCAATACCTGGTAGAGAGTGGGCAGGGACCGCATGCGTGCAACATCGACATTACAATGAAGGCAAACATCAGTCCAGCTACCCAATGCCAAAGGGCAAAGGGGGGGTCACTGTGCTGGGCAGAAGGGAACCAACTACAAACGTTTCCAGCTGGTTCCTTAACAAGGTTTGGTCTTATTTTAGAATACTTTTAAAAGAAGCAGTGCCCACAAACGTGTTTCAACTTTCAAAAACACTGGTAATATCTTGCAGCTAGGTCGGTATTCATATATATTGGCTTTGGCCTTCCACAATACTTCTAGCAGTTCTTAGCTGGTTCAGCATTCATACACGTTCGTTTCCAATCCCCAGAGCACTGCGGTATGAGTGTTCCCTTCTTGTCACTCACCGGTGTTGTGCAGCGGCTCCTTCGGGTTTCCCGGCTTCGCTTCTCAGCTTTGCTTCGCCTTCCTGTCGCGGGTGCCATCCTAGGATGTTGCAGCGCGTAGCTCTTCTCTTCCCCAGTGGAAGCTATTGAGAGCACCACTCGCTCTCTCAGAGACTACCAACGATCTGAAGGCTTTGGTGCTCCCCAGGTCCTGTTGTGAGCACCGGGCAGGTAGGACAGCAGGGTCTCTGACCCACTCACGGCCAAGGCTTGATCCTGCTGTCTTTTCCACACTCCTATTCTGCACAGCTTATCTCAAGCCTATTCCTCTACCGCCTGCTTCACTTCTCCGGACCGCGTCCTTCTCTCCAGGCCATCGATCTCCTTGTGTTGGGCGATTACCCTTTTTGTACACCTGGGTCCTGGCAAATTACTTCAGGTGAGAGTCCTTAACTTTGATGGCCTGACCATGGTGAAACCTATTAGCTGGACATGCCTGGCTACAACTGAACTCCTCCAAGACCCTCTTCCTCGTCTCAGTACCAAAGTGGCGTTTAGGCAAGTTTGGATGAATGGAATGGAACTGTGTATAACTCCTGGTTGTTTAGGTCCCCTTTTGGTATTAAGCAGATATTGGTCTGTATTAACAAGAGGAGGACGATGTGTTGATCCCGCCCAAATGAGGGTGTGTCCTAGTTCGTCTCTTCCTCGTCTCAGTATAAAAAAGGCATTTTGGAGAGCCATTTGGAAAGGAAGAAAAGGGAAAAGGTTGACAGTAACCTATAAAAGTGGCTAGAAGGATCATCATGAAAAGGGAATGGGGGTTCCATGTCTCAACCAAAGACATCCTCTCCCCACTCCCCCCCCCCCCATGTTCCCTCCACCCAGGTGATCTTCCCTCACGTATCCACCCCCAGGGTCAGGATCCAAGAGCGATGGCCTTTCCCTGTCCACCTGAGCAGAGGATGCTGGGAAAAAAGAACGGAGGACGTCGTCAGGTTCCTCACAGACCCCATACATAACCAAACAAGGAGGTTATGTCTTGAATGCTAATATTGGAACTGTGATACAACAGATTAAGAGACTGGGTGCGATATGTGGAATTGTGCCACTAGGAGGGAAATGGAACCACGATATTGATGTGGAGAAAGTCCTGGCAGGAGAGTAAACTAGGCGAAGGAAGTGAGAGTCTGGCACCTGCACCCAAAAGCTTGAACTTGAAATCCTGGCAGGAGAGTAAACCAGGATGACTGTTTGTGGGTCTGGGACTCATACCCAAGTATAAATTAATCGGGTTTACAAAAAGGAGGGAAGAATCCTTTTATATGTTGGCGAAAACCAGGGGAAGGGAAGCACAACCCCCCGGTACTACAGAAAACAGGGAGAGCCCAGAGAAGCAAAAATACCTCTTGGTTTATGTAAATGGAAAAGCTGAGAAAAGCTCAGGAGCAGAGACACTCCTTGAGCATGTGATTATTGAACTTGATGTGAATTGTGGAAAAGCTGAAAAAGCCCAGGGGCAGAGAACCCGTCTTTGAATCTTTGAATTGTGAAAACCTTGAATGGAAGAATCATACCGCTTCAGGTTGTAAAATGCTATAACTGAACAGGAGTCGAGAGAAAGACCATATATCTGGAATTAGTAACTTCAGAACTGTGTGTTCAGAACTTTGGGCAGCGGCTGCAGATGTTCAGCCAAAAAGACATCCCTCATTTCATGTTATATTGAGCTTAGTGTGCGAGGGTCATCTTAGGATTTGACACAGGACAGAGAGCTCTTGATTTGGATATTCTGACACAGACGTTCCTTAGTTCTGTTGAGGCAGGGAAACCCCTCCTAGTGTTACGGACAGGTAGGATTTCCCCAAACCGTGCTTACATTTTTTGAATTAAAAAAGTCTTTAATCAACACAAAAAATGCCACTGTTTCCAAGCCTTAATCCTCAGCCATTACATATCATACAAATGCTTACAACGACCAGTGTAACTACTGTAAGGAGTTTGGACACTGGAAAGCCGAATGTCAGAATCGGCCTTGGTAGGACGGTCTATGTGGGCAGCCAACCGCACTGATTGGGGTGGCTGTGCCCCCTGCCTCCACCGCCATCTCTACAGAAAGCTTATTAGGATTGCCTAGGGAACCCTGAACTTGTAGTATCACTCATACCGTTTAACCCTGCTGCTCGGTATGTTGATTATACTATTGCTTAAAGGTTTCATGTTTGGTTGACACCGGAGCATCATGCTGAGCTCTAAAAGCTTCTGAATTGCTGCATATTGCGTGCTCTCAATTGGTCAATGCTGTTGGTATCAGAGGTTTGCCGATATATCACCCTTTGTCTCCCCCGCTTATGGTCACATTGGGTCCTATTTCCGACAACCATGCTATCCTGTTGAGTACCTGTTAATTTGTTTGGGCTAGATTTGTTATGTAAACTGAGTTGTTCTCTTTATGGTCCCCCATTGGCATATTTCTTGAAACCCCTGTCCAAAGGGAACATGAGGTTTGGGCTGTGCTCCAGGAGATTCTGCATTTGAACCCTGAAGACTGAGCCGGTGCTCCCTTGCTGCAAGCAGGGAGTGTTGGATAGAGTTCCTGCCAAATTATGGTCCACTCATGCAAACAAAGCTGGTTATATGCTCAATGCAGAGCCAGTCCAGATCACCCGGGACCCAGCCAAAATGCTGCCATGTCTGCTTCAGTATCCCATATGTAGACAGGCAGAAGGTATCCACCCAAGTCCCTGCTTGAATTGGACATTGTGCCTACACAGAGCTCCTGGAATACCCCAAGAAACCAGGTAAAGGGGTCTACCGTTACATACAAGACCTGTGGGCAGTTAATGCCGCTGTCCTCCAATCCAACCACCATCCTGTCCTGTCCTGTCCTGTATCCCAGGGTCAGCCACCTATTTCTCTATTGTAGATTGGTGCTTAGCTTTTTCCTTCATTCCGATCCATCCCGATAGTCAATATTTGTTTGCCTTTACTTATAAATCTGGCCAATACATGTTCACACGCCTTCTTATGGGGTACGTGTAGAGCCCTACCTTGTTTTCCCAAATCCTGAAGAAGGATCTTGACCCTGTGGTATTTTCATGAGGGTTCACGCTGGTGCAGTAAGTAGACAATCTATTACTTGTATCCCCCTCTTTGGAAGCCTGCAAGCAGGACTCCCTCTGTTGAAAGGGTTTGCTGAAACTGGTCACAAGACATCTAAGGACAAGATACATCTGTGCTTACTCTGTGTGCGATAACTGGGCCATGATATTTTTGCTGTGGAAAGACATCTATCCCAGGATCGTATTATGGCGATCCAAAGAGTTCCCAGGCCCAGACCAGGAAGCACATGAGGGTGCCTCAGGATGGTAAGCTACTGCAAACCGTGGGTCTCGGGGTATGCCACTACAGTTCAAGCCTCTTCACACCCTTGCACATGATTTGAACCCAGAACCCCTGCCATGGTCCCAGGGCGCGGAAGACGTCTTTGTCACCATAAACCAAGCACTTGCAACAGCCCCCGCGTTGGGTCTGATGACTATGATAAACCATGTGTTTTTTTACTGTGATTAGCGTAATGGATTTGCCAAAGGAGTGCTAACACAGTTGCATGGCATGATGATACACTGGTATGACACTGGTAGCAGCAGGACTCCCAGCTTGCCTACAGGCTGTTGCAGCTGCCGCCCTGTTCATAGATAACACTGATTCATTGTTTCAGGGTCACCCTCTTACAGGATTAGTACCCCTCTCAGTGCTGGCCTTGCTGCTTAAGGGGAAGGCACAGCGTGTGTCCAATTCTCAAGTGTATATGAAGTTGCTCCTTTCTGCTCGGAATTTAACATTGAGCTGCGGTTTGGTCTTTAACCATGTCTCTCTGTTGCCAACCCCGCAGGACGTTGTTGAAATGCATCTGTCACCTCGTGCTGACTTATTAGATTTCCAACTGCAGAGCCTTGACCGGATACTCTTCATGAACGGCTCATGCCTGAGCAGCAACCTGGGGACAGGAGAACTTGTCTCAGGATACTCTGCATGTACACCACACTCCGTCCTCGAGGCTTATCGATTGCCCATTGCCAAGTTTATCCAGGTCGCAGAACTCCTAGCCCATACACGAGCACATATTCTGGCACAGGATAGACCAGCTACGGTTTACACCGACTCTCTGTATGCTCATGGTGTTGTGCACAATATCTGTGTCCTATGGACGCAACCTAGTTATTTGACATCCACCGATAACCACATATTGAATGGAAAATAAGTGCCAGTACTATTGCATGCACTACTGCTCGCATCTGCCCAGGCTATTGTTAAGTGCAAGGGTGACGACACTTAGCCATGCGTCACATTTAGACAAAATCATGAAGATTAGCCACCAACTAGAACTTTGAGAGTACCCAATATACTATCCACCCCGCTCCTGCTCCACTCCTACACACATCTCTTGTACTACACATGCCCATGGGCTAACCAAACTACAAACGAACACACACCCAACATAACTAACACTTGCATACAACAATCTCAGGTACTGGACCTTACCCATATAGACAACAAGCCAGTGTTCACAACCATAACGTTAAACACCAGCCAATTTACACATAAAGCTAACAAACACACACCCAACATAACAGACATTCACATTCAACAAACAACCCAGGCATTGGGCCTCACCCTTACGGATACAGCAAGCCAGTGCACACATCTGCAACCCAACACACACAGTTTCTGGACTTATCCGATCCCTCTACCTTCACTATTCAACCCATCCTTTTTCTTGCGGAGTCACGTGAGCACCAGGAGACTGCCCCTGGGTGGTAGCGGTGCGCAGTATAAGTCAACATAGCTGCCCAAGGAAATGCTTCAGCAGACAATGCAGCTCATTCAGCGGCCTTAAACGAGTCTCTGGCTCCTAATGAAACGGTTTGTGTTGCAGTCCAAGAGACACAGATTACCTTCCTTTCGAGCATGGCCATACTGCAAGAACAGGCTCCCAAAGCAGAAAAGGTGAAATGGACTCAGCTGTCGTGCAAGTTAAGGCAGGAGTTCTTTTGGCATTCCCCAGACGAATGCCTGGTGGCACCCAAGGTACTCATTGCACACCTGGCTCAAGAGGACCACAGCCATGCCCAATCAGGTAAAAATGTCATGATTGCTACAGTGGCACGAGACTGGGTTGCCCCGTCGGTGGCACAGGATTGTGAAAGATGCACCACATATCTAACTCATAACACAGGGAGAGCAGTAAAAGCAAGGCTGTGTGCACGTTGTGAGAAACCTGGTTGCATCCTCACATTTACTCCCCTAGATCCTTTGCTTAGGTAGCCGGGGAGGGGATCACCCTCAGCAAAAACATGGACTGTCCCCACCATGGGGGCAGACAAGTGAGGGAGGATCACCTGAGTAGGGGGTCTTTGGGGAGTGGGAAGAGGATGCCTAAGGGCGAGGCATGGTATCCCCCCTTTTCTAATTGTGACATGCCTTACCCTCCCTCAGCTTTAGTAGGATATTGTTGTCCATATCATACCATTCAGCATGAAGTCCAACCAAGTACTGAGAAGAGGAAGACAACCCCTAGAGTAAGGCAGATTACACACAGAAAACACCACTTTAGTACTGGGAAGTTTAATTGGAGTCAGGCAAGTCAGGCAGAGAAGGCCAGGTACTCGCACCCGACACCCCTCAACAGGGCCCAGGTATATAAAAGGTGGAACAGAGAGTTAGCAGCTAGGAGAGCAACAACAAGGCTGCATGGCCAAGTCCAGCAGAGGATCCCTTTTGTGTGGAGGCAACCCGGTTGGGTCTGGGACCAGAGCCAGGTCGCCGGCAGAGATCCCAGGAGACTTGTGGGGCCCAAGGCAAGTGGGCCATATATTGTGGTCACAGGTGTGGGAACCTCCAGCATAGTGAGCTGAAGAGAAAGTAGAAAGGAGCAGAAAGGTCAGCACAACCGCAGAGAAACCGGAGGATAACGGGACCCCGATACGCTGCCTTTGCGTGGCTTGGGAGCCAGGTCTCCGGGGAGCCTGTGAGCGAGGGAGAAGGGAACCTTGGAAGCAGGCAGTCCCTTTTCTGTGACCGACAGATACTCGTCCCCCTAACTGGAAGTAACCGTCTTAGGGGGAAAAGACGGCAGCAAGGAAGTGAGAAAGACAAACGCTGCTATCTGTGAGTTTCTAAGTCTGAGAGAAACCTGGTGCGCATGTGAAAGGAACGAATACAGAGTAGCAGTGGTTGTGTGCAGACAGCACATTTTTGAAAGCCTCCCGACATAGAAAAAGAATGAAGGAAGTGAATAAGAATCCAGAGGGGGAACCAGTGAAAAGTGAGAAAAGTGAAAAGTGAGCAAAATGCAGAATGGGCAATATTTACAAGAATTGAAAGCTGGCAAATTGAAAGCCGAAAAGGAGTAATAAGTCGCCATCAAGGAAGGGTTAACCCTATGGTTTGTGAACGTATAGCTTTGTTGTGAAAGTGTCAAGACAGCAAGAGGTCGAAAGAGGGAAATGTTGCGTGACCTGCAGTTGGTGAGCCGGACAGCCCATTAACTGCACCTAGCCCAGGAAGCCCCAACCAAGTGAAGAGAATGGTGAAAGCAAGTTAAAGACTGAATATTGCGATACGCCACAGTGCTTGAAACTTGGGGAAAGGAACCCCCGAGCCCTTTGGAACATTGTTTTTGGGCATCCGCATTTGAAGCTTGTGGAAGGGAACCCCTGAGCTTTTGTGAAACATTGTTTTGGTGAATTATTATTTCAAGAAAGAACGTTTGAAATCCTGAACTTATGAAGGAAGCTAGAGATTGCACCAGACATTATGTTGAACACTATTTTAGTTGAATCATGCCTACAGTACATGTATATATTAGAAGTGAGGGCAAGCATAGGGTTTTAACACAGACAGCATTTTGTTTTGAACTGACAAGACCAAGATGTCCCTTAGCATTATTTAGGTAGGGCACATTCCCTCCTTGGAGTTAGGACAAGATAGGAGTTACACAACCCTGACAATTTAAATAAAGTTTTTGAAAACTATTCTTCTGTTGTCTGTGTCAATCTCTTGATGATACCATGCTATTCTTACAAGTACCGAAGGGTCCCTTCTTAAATGTGCAGGCAAATGTTGTACAGATCCCCATGTTCATGGAGTTTATTTTATTGTTTGGCAATAATAGATGTGATCTCTGGGTGGTTGGAAGCCTACCCTTGCAGGAGGGCACACGCTAACAGTTGCAAAGAAATTGCTTACAGAATGTATACCTCGATTTGGGCTTCCCCTTGTTTTAGACAGTGACAGAGGCACCCACTTTACTGACCAAATTGTTAAAGTGTGTAAGACACTAGGAATCTCGCAATAGTTTCATTGTGCGTACCACCCCAAGTCAAGTGGTTTAGTAGAATCCTGTAATGGTCAACTCAGGTTGTCCAAAGTGTGCCAGGAAATAGGTCTGAAACTACCACAGGCTCTGTCCCTAGCACCATTTGTCATGCGCCATGACCCTCAGCAAAAGCATGGACTGTCCGCACACAAGCTCCTTACAGGATGGCGCATGCGAGCAGGGACTGGTCTGCTTGCAGCATCCACACCTCTTGAATCTAAACCTAGAAGATGAAACTGTTCTAGAGTATTGTCGCACACTGTGAGCTGCCCTACCAGCACCGCCGATTGAGCACTGCCATTTTCTTAAACCTGGCGATTGGGTCCTCATGAAGATTGACCAGTGGAATTCTGCACTCCAACCCATGTGATGAGGACTGCAGCAGGTGCTGCTAACAACTCATGCCGCTGTGAAGTGCTCTGGACTGACGTCCTGGATACATGCTGCCCACTGCCGCAAGGTCCCAGTGGGTGCTGAAGACACTCCCTCCACTTTGCCCGATATTCAGTGGCCATGCCCGAGCCGGTGATTTTACTGAATACATTACAGAGAATACTTTTTTTTTTTTTTACAGAAAACACAAACAACTAAAAAAATACCAGAATTTGGTAAAAATGTATTTTAGGGTAGGGTAAGGGGGTAAAACATGTGGGGATGGGGATGTGGTGGATTTATAGAAAAACACGGGGGTAGAATTTTCGTCGTTGTTGGGGGGGTAAAAAAGCATTTTCTGTAATGGAATTCATTGAGGGGAAAAAACAAAAAAAAAAAAAAAACACACACATAAATCCGTCCGATTCTAGCTGCGACAACAAACGCCTCGGCCATCTGCTAGTGCTATCCCAACCAGATACAGCAGAACTTCCACAGGAAGCAGAGTCTGCTACTCCCAGTGCACCAGTACACCCAGGTACTGAGCCAGGGCCCCCAGCTTCTCAAATTGATTATACAGGCGGGATCTCTGCAGGAGCTGCTGTTCAGGCTCCTTCATCAAGCGACGAAGCACCAGAGGAAACAACCCCAATTCAGATCCCACTCGCTGCATACCAACTGCTGCACCTGACCCCACTGGATCACTCTACTCCAGCCCGGGAAGGTACGACATGCGGTCCCGCGGGGGGGCCATCCCAGGGTCAGTAACCCGGGATGGAGTGCCAGTTGGCACGCCCACTTGCCCCTGGACCCGACACACTAGACAACAATGAATCATCCCGATATGGCAGTACTCTGGCACAAATTGGAAGCTGCCACCACTGATATGCCAGTGCCAGCTGGTTTTGGGATCCGTTACAACCTCTTGGTCGTTTTCTTTGTACCGATGACCACCGAGTTTGTGGCTCTGGTATTATAGCCATTTCAAGCTTGACATTTTAGTAGGGAGTGCCCCGACACAGCCATGAACACAGTAGTGTACAACTTTTGCTCAGTACCTAATCCAGTTGAAATTCTTTTGAACATGGCCATTTGTCCTGTTGCCGAGCACCCTGAACTGAAGGGATTTTGGCAGACTGCATCGTGCACAAAGCCTTCCCCCATATGAATATATGAACTGAACTCTATAGCCCTGCCACAAACTTGCATATTGCAGTACAGGCCAGATTCCTCGGAATTTGGCATTTAGGCTCAGGCCCTTGATAAACGCCATGTCTGGTTATTTGACTACTGTTATGATTTTTGTCAGCTAGTTGGTCGCTATTAAAACCACAGGTCATGAAAACGATGGTCCATCTGCTCACTCTTGGGTTCACAGTGAGAACTCCTACCTTCACCTTCCTTGGCAGTATGCCTGCATTTTCAATAGCACCGACTGTTGGGTATGTGCACATCTACCTCATGACTTGTCCTCCAAGTTCCCCTTAGCCCCATTTCCTTTAACTGGGTTGATATCTGCCTGGATCTCAAACTGGTCACTGATCCTGAGGCCCCAGACCATGTAGTAATTCACTTTCCCAGAACGGGTTTACTGGTCCTCTACATTTCCCCACCCCAGACCAGATACTCAGGAGGCCAGCAGCACTTCAACCTTTGTCTCAGGCTGCTGGCCTTGTGTGTTACATCAACAGGGGAACACTATTAGGGAGATAGCATGTGTTGATTACCTTTCAACAAACACCAGTGTACTCATCAATAATGTCACATTTGTCTTTGATCCTGATTTTTCCTTCACCCAATCCGGGTACGCCACTTATTCCGGAACCCATTTCATCTGTGGGGACAAAGCTCGTCCCTGGTTGCCCATTAATTGGCGAGGAAGTTGTTACATGGATATGTTCTACCTGCCCCTCGGCACACCCAGACCTTCCCAATACATTCCCACCGAAAAGAAGCACAGCATGGGAGAGGTTTGTTGCCAGAATGGGTTACTTTATACCAGCCCATGGGGTCGAGTTGAACCGGGACCTGCCGACCAATCACCAATTGAGGATATTGCAAATGCTACTGTTCTTCCTTGATACTACTGTCCCGTGAGCAAAATCGGAATCCTAACTATGGATCGCCAGAAGTGTATGACCCTGGACGCTCTCTTAGCCTCACAAGGAGGAATGTGCTATCATGAAGAGCAAGTGCTGCACTTTCATACCCAGTTATGCCAGCAACATCTCAGATATTGTCACCCACATACATGGTACAGTAAACTGTCTCCACACCAGCCCTAAGGCCACGTGGACCTTCAGTTCTTGGGTAGTACGTTTTCAGGGAACACTGGACGCATCCATCAGCCAAATCCTACTCAATCCTAGTTCTAATCTTGAGCCCGTCCCGTCTGATGAGCTGCAAATGTCTCTATTATCTCACATGTGCACAATGCTCAGAGGTTCCGCAGACCGCTTAGGTGTTTTACTGTCATACTGGGGAAGAAAAAAGTGCTAGAACTTGCCAGAATGTGAAGTCTGTTCCCCCAAAGATGTAATGGATGAGACCAGAGTGATGGTCTCAATAGAATGGAATTGTGGAGGGAAAACTGGGTTTTGAAATTTGTAATAACTCCTTGAACACTGCAGCGTTATAATAATGCTCAGCCAAGGTTAACTGCCATGTTTAAGAAGTGCCTTATTGCCATTGTTGTGTGAGCCCCATTTTCTAATGCGCATGTCCTCACCTTGAAGGCTTTACTGCCCAGTACCTCGCGGTGCTTGCTCCCCAGTTCTCGCCTCCGACGCGTTTCCCTTTTGGCATACAGAAGCATGTTTTTGATTGCAGCTTTTCTTAGGCAAGGCGGCTTTAGTAGACAGAAGTTGTGATATGGTAAGAGTCCTTGCAGGCCGCAAACCATGTGTGAACTGTAGAAGTAGCTTACCCAGCAAGAATAGAAATGTATTGCTGTTCACCTTCCATCCTGATTATGCTTTCCCGAGCTTGAGAAAGCAGCCTCTGCTTAAGACTTGTATGCAGAGACACTGTTCATTCACCTGAACATTGCTTCTTGATGATATCGTGCCATGTCGGAGCCTCCCTTTCGAAGCAACCCGATGGCTGCTTCCCCCGCCAAGCCATCTTGTCCCCACCCGCCCTTCCCTTCATTTAAATGTCCAGTCCCTCCCACCCCCAGCCCCACTTACCTTATTACTTAAGCAGCTGCGGTGGTGCGGCTGCTGCTTCTCCCGCTGCTCAGTGTCCCTCCTGGCCACCATGGACATGGAAGAGGGGCTCTGTATAGAGCCCCGCCTTTCTGCTCTATCGCAGCCATCTTAAGAAAGTACTTTATTTCAATGAACGGGACGTCGCGTTGAAACAAAATACATTAGTCTTAACACCCCAGGTTTCCAGATTGCAAATCTGGGGTACCAAGAGCCATGACGACCCGTTCCATGGGCTGGAACGGGTGGAAATGGCACAGAGAGCCTCGTTAAAGTCCCTCACAGTTACCATTACAGTCTGTGGAACGGGTGGTTATGGCTTCATTGAAATGCAGGAGTGCTTTTCTGTATAAAAGCTCAGTGCCTGGAGGGAGAAGGGTTGCTGCATCAAGTCTCGTTCAGTCGTTGGGTTGCTGTTGTCCTTTGTATGCTGGCTTTGCTGACTGCCATTAAAAGACGTTCACCGATCCACTGGAAGACTATGTGGTGGTTTTCCACGACATGTGTTTGAAACTAGCGACTGAACAGGAATTGGGCTCTTGGGTACCAGTTAATCCAAAAGTTTAGATAACCTAATAAACACTAGTTAATCTAACATGCCAGTTTCTATCTTCATCATTCATTAGTGGCGATGGTTGGTGAGGTCCCCAAGAAGCACAAGGAGTTTCAGGCCCATCAATCCGAGTATGCTGCAGAGAATACTGCAAGTCAGCAACAGCCAGCACAATAGCTCTAGCAGTGCTGTTGTGGCGGACAGTCTCTGTGGCTGGCATGGCTGCCCCCAGTGAGGTGGTAAGAAAGGAAAGGATTGAATGAGCAATCCCCGGGAAACTTGAGTGTCACGCTGGAGTATGCTAGGGAGATGGAAAGGAGGCGTATATCACAGCACAGGTATATTGGCAAACTAGTTAGGCTATGAACACTGACTTGCTGTAACCATGTTTTTGTTCGCTCAGGATTAGTGCAGGTAAAGCAAAATCCTGTGTTGTTAATCAATGCAGCATTGCTTTTAAATGTGAAGGACAGAATGGATTGAGTGCCCACCTCCAAAACAGGCTCAGAGTCAAAATAAAAGGAAGGACTGGACCACTTAAGGTCTAACAGTGCCACACAGATTGTCAACGGCCATGTTGGAATGGAATCGTGAGTGCAACAGTACTGGGAATTAATTCGTAGTCAACAACTGCAGGAAAGAACTTCAACAACATTGTTGACAACCGTGCACAAATTACCAACGTGACACGGTAGTTAAAAAAAAATGCAGCCAACTGAGAACAAATCACCAACGAGAAGGTTAAAGCAAAATGAGTATTCTGTCTCCCACAGTTCCTACCTAGCCCTAGTGAGCCACCAATAAAGTGGGACCTGTGAAATGAGGAGAACTTCCAGCAATAGGCTTTGGCTATCCATTGACCATACTACAGCATAGAGAGGAGCAGGGTACGTCTCATGCATGGTTTAGATTTTGAGGGGAGAAGAGTTTACCTGACCTTAACACAACAGAAGCACCTGAGCTTTGAATCCTTATGAAGTGGGGCTGAGGAAGCTGGATCTGCACTTTTGAGTAGCCTAATTTTAGAAAGGTACCACTTGAGAATGCAGGAGCAAGCACAGGGAGAGTCAATAGAAGATTTTGTGAATGAACTAAGGGAACTTGCCAACAACTGCAGCTTTGATGAAACCTATAATGCAAATGTGCGTGACCAGTTCATGTTGAGGGTCCGAGAGCAAACAAATCAGAGAGGAGATATGGAGCAAGGGAGACCCTAGTTTAGACAAAGTCCTGCACATTGCAAAGAAGATGGAGCACATGCTGAAATGTATCAAAGAGTTGGGGCGGAAGGGCTCAAGGGACGTGGAATGCCAGTTTGTGAAGGGGGCGAAGGTGAAGAAAGCACCTATACCGGCTAAGGCACAAGGAAGAAGGGCAGAGAAGTCGGCGACAACTGGTAGACTGACGAGGCACATGTAAAGGCAATGAAGAGGTGCTGCAGGTGTGGAACTACTTTCCAATTTGTGAGTTGCCTGCATCTCAGGGCAGAATGTGTGGTAAAAAGTGGCACTTTACCAGATGTTGTGAGAACTTTTTCTGAGGAGGCATAAGGGAGATTAGTGCCGACTGAGTGAGCACATAAACTGATGCTGTGGCCTGAGAAGTTGAATGTGTGAGGTTTTCGGTCAGCCAGAAGGGCAGCACTTCAGCAAGAGAGGTAAGCGCCATGTGGTGGTTCATATCAATGGGGTAACAGTGCCCATGCTAATAGACTTGGGCTCCGACTACACTATTATTGACAAGGGTGGTGGGAAACGTTCACGGACATCAAGGCAACCAAAAGGTACGGGCCAATGTATATGGAGGAGCACATATAGACATAAAACTAAGTTGGAGTGCACAGGTCCCTCCACCATTGCTGACAAATGTACACATTCGCAAGGAGGTAGTCTATTGGGGTGGTACGAACAGAATGACATTGGGATAACACTAGACACGAGTGTGCCATAAATGGTGGCAATAGTGAGAGAAAAGCTGAGACCAGATACCCAAGAGGTGTTTAAGGCAAAGTTAAGTTACTTTAGGGGGTACAATCACGGGATCAGAATTAAACAAGGAGCGTGGCCTGCGGTGGCGCAAGTGAATAATGTGCCCATATGCATGAAGGAAGATACTGCATCTAAACCGTGCAAGCATGAGCAGGAAGAACAATCGCACCCGTGGAAACCTCAGAGTGACCATCACCCACAGTTGTGGTGAGAAAAGGCAACATACAAAGCAGACTATGTGTGGATCTTAGGGGCTTCAATATATGTGTTTTGGTGAACACGTTACCTTTACCCAATATAGGAGATGCTACACCCTTGATCGCAGGAATACACCAGGCCAATGACACAGGAAGGGACTTACAGGTTCAGAAGGATGCCCTTTGGACTAGTATTCTTTCAGGAGGGTCATGCATGTCCTGTTCAGGGGCATTGAAGGGGTTGTATGCTTCTATAGGTCACTGAAAGTACAGGAGATTTGTTACCTAGATTGTTGTCATACAGGACTCAACTCCGACACAGAATTGGGACACTTTCTATAAATCAAGAACATGATCTGAGAACAACATCATTGTTTAATATTTGTGAAATACATCAAATTGGACGTTTTTTGTTGTATTAAAAAAGTCATTATTCTGAGGACACTTACAGATGGATAATGACAAAATGTACAGTGATATGGTATTGAAAATTATCAAATGGTTTTTTTCTCGTGAAATTTGAATCGTGGAAATGTTGTTCATCGCTAGAAACCAAGGCCAACCAGAAGTATAGAAATTGATTGAAATACTGACATAACTATTCTATTTTACTGGAGAGCTACACGAAATGACTGGACATAACTTTTTCTCTTGTCAAAGGTTAGGGATAGTCTTTCGCATAATATCAGAGGCGGAATAACACAGAGAAAAGAGAAGTGTACGTTTCGGTTGGAATCAATAGATTATCAGGGTTAGTATATAAGGTAAAGAGCCAAAAAGGGAGTTCCGCTATTGTAAACCCAAAAAGGCCAAAAGATCGACAAGAAACTAGATCGTTCTTCGTCTAGTGGAATTGTATGTGAAATTTGTTAGAAATTTTGTTGACAGGTGTAGGAATATCAGGGAGTTGTGCATAAAGGAGTAGATATCAAGTGGAAGAAGGATTGTAAGGAGGAGTTTGAACATGCTAAGGCGGCCATTGCTACAGCATTCGCACACTTCGGGACTCTAGATGGAAGCAAGTGAGACAGGATTGGGGGTGGTTCTACTACAGAGCCAGAATGGGGTGGAACGCTTGGTTGCGTTTGCCTCCTGAACTTTGAAAGGGGCGGAAGTCAGATATTCTGCCATTGAGAAGGAGCAGTTGAGTGAAATTTGAACAAATTCTGTGCCTTTCTGTGGGGTTTGCGGGAGGGTATTCTGCATTCACACGGATCATAAGCCCATAGTAGGGATATTCACTAACCGACGGCCGGAAGGAGTGTCCCAGAAAATAAAGGAGGTGGGTTACCTCACTACAGGGGCACAATTTCTCAGTGGAACATTGGTAAAGAGAATGTCATGGTGTATTACTTATCTAGGGCATATCACACAGAGAAGGAACAGGATGGAAAAAGTGAGGAGGACGTGTTCCTAGTCTGTGCGGGTGTAGTCAGTAAGCAAGAGTGGGAGGAAGCCATGCGGGAGATGAGGAGCTTCTGTAGTGGTGAGCAAAGTGGAACAGGGGTGGAGTAGGCAGGCCGAAGGACAGTTTACCAAACTGTCCTAGAAGGTCAGACGGGAATGGAGTGTGGAGGATGGATTCTTGTGTAAAGGGGGGGGCGATTGGTGCTGCCAGCGGAAGTAAGAAAGAAAATACTAGAAGCTGGGAATGACAAAGACCAAGGGGAGGCTCGGGTGCGACTATTGGTGGCTGTGACACGGCCTGCTTGCAGGCCCCGTCAGGACAGGGAGTCCAACCCTGCAAGGTGCCGGCATGTGGGCAGACCCCCTCCCAGCCCTGCCATAATTGCAAATGTTGGCGCAAGGGCCGTGGCGGACCCTGCTGCAATCAGGAGAGCATTCAGAGTGCTGCAGTGGAGGACAGAAGCCGAGCCAAGTAAGATGGCCTGGCGTTCCAGCTGACAACGAGACACTGGGCGGGAAGGAGGCATGTGTGCCACCCTGCCAGAGTAGGACACACCACAGGTGGCAGCACAGAGGAGAGGGGGTGGGCTCCACCAACAGTGACAGCCTGGAGGATCCAGGTCTGGAAAAGGGATCCTTTCCTAAATGGAAAGTTAAATTGCAACAAAATAAGGGACATGTTTCGGGGTTAATGTTAAAGGATATTTGTACCGCGCACTGTCACCACCTGAGTGGTCCCCTGGTGCTCAGGAGGCTCTGAAAAAGAGGGAGGGGAGGGGGTGAGTTAGGGGGAATAAGCTGGAAAAGTGCAAGAGAGCAGGGATGTGCTGTTGGCGGCCTCAGCCCGGTAGGTCCGTTGGCTGGGCTTGGGGTGTTTTACGGTTGGTAGTCGTATACTGTATTGGTATTTGGCACGTTTCGAAGGGGCTGGGAGCGGTAGCATGCATGAGCAACTGAATAAAATGACGAATGTCGACCAACCACCACATATGGATGGAGTAACCTTGGCAGACAGATGCAGTTTGTGCGGGCGGATTGTTGTGTTGTAGGCTTGTGGGTGTGTTTGGTTAGAGTTTGAGAGGTTTATGCAGAGTGGTGAAATTGTTAGTGGATTAGTTAATTGGCATAGGTGCCTGGAAGCGAGGCGCTAAGTTTCAGTATTCTCTCCAGGTGCAGTGCGTGAGCATCTTTGCGTCTCCGTCCAGATCTGGGGCCGCCCGACACTCACAGTCCCTTTCACACATGGCATCCACTCACATTCACACCCTTGCCCAAATGGGCAACGGCCACCTACGTGACGCCTGTCTGTATGCGGGGCAGGCAAGCGTTTGTGTGTCCCTTCAAATCTGGCCCAGAGAGCATTCCAAGTCTAGTCGGTGCGCTCCATCTGTTCACCAAGGTTACTCCATCCATATGTGGTGGTTGGTCGGCATTCGTCATCTTATTCAGTTGCTCATGCATGCTACCGCTTCCAGCCCCTTTGAAACGTGGCAAATGCCAATGCTTGCAATTACGTCCAGGGGCGGCACCTGCCTTCATTCACAACTCCATTCGGTCAATGCCCATGCCAATATCCACAACTTAGTTCAAGTGTGGCAAGTGCTAATGTTCACACAACTCTATACAAGTATGATACCTGGTAGCAATTATGGATCGGGTGAGGTTGTTGGCTGGGGTTGGCTAGGGATGCCGATTTCTGTCCTCATGGTGTCGCTGATGTCCTATTCGCCTAAGCATCGTCTCTCTTGTTGTAATAAGAGTTTCTTTATTCAGTTCTGGATGTTGTCAGTGTCGTCATCCTTTTCTTTGTGTTTCCCGTTAGGTTGTTTCGCTTTTTCAGTTTGAATCTGCGATGTTGAAGAGCCAGGTTTTTAGTAATTTTCTGAATTGTAGGTGGTCTTCGGTGTTTCTTATTTCTTTCGGGAGGTTGTACCAAGTTGTTGCAGCTGAGTGGGAGAATGAGGAGCCCCCAAGTTTTTTGTTAAAGGTATGGTTTTTGTTCCAGGCGGATTTTGTTGCTTGATCTGAGGAGTCTCGTTGGCTTGTATGTTATTTTCTTTTGTAGGAATTCAGCTCCTTTTCCGCTGATTGCCCTGTGTGTTATGCACATTGTTTTGAAGGCGATGCAATGTTTGCGACAATTTTGAGTGATTTGTGGGTGAAGGAGAGGAAAGATATGATTCTTCTTGCTGTGTGATGGAGGAAGAAGCATTTCTTGATTATTGCATTTATTTGTGGTTCCAAGGTTAGGGTGTTGTCCATCAGGACTCCTAGATTTTTTACTACCTTCGATGGTGTTGGTGCGGTTCCCATTTCCGTTGGCCATGGAATGTAGGTGTTGTTCTCTTGGTTTTTGGATATAATCATGATTTCTGTCTTTCCTAGGAAGATTTTTAAGTTGTTGGCGTTCATCCAGTTAAAGACTTCTTCTAGACACTCAATTAGGGTTGAGCGATCGGCTTGAGTGTTTTCGATTTTGTAGATTTGAGTGTCATCTGTGTAGTTGTAGCATGTCATTTTGTATTTTTTGAAGATTCTGGTTACTGGAGTCTGGTAGATGTTGAAGTACAGTGGCGATAGTGAGGACCCTTGTGGTACTCCACAGTCGTTAACTCATGGGGTGGATTTGAAGGGTTTTATCCAAACGGTTTCTGTTCTGTCTGCTAGGAATGATTTCATCCAGAGTAGTGCCATGTCCGTTATGCCTATGTCTTCGAGCCTTTTGGTTAGGGTGTCATGGCCAACTGTCGAAGGCTGCAGAGAGGTCGAGCAGAATCAGGGCTGAGGTTGTGTTGGAGTCCGCGTTTGTTTTTAGGTCGTCCCAGATGGAGAGTAGTGCAGTTTCTGTTCCTCTTGCGGGTCTGAAGCCGACTTGTGCTTGGTCTAGCAGGTGGTGTTTTTCAACGTGTTCTTGGGTTCATTTGTATACGTAGGTTTCAAGGAGTTTTGCTGGGTAAGGAATGTTTGAGATCGGCCTGTAATTGGAGAGGTCTTCTACGTCACCACTTGTGTTTTTTAAAAGCAGTTTGATATATGCCGATTTGAAGCTTCTTGATACAGTTCCAGTTGCTAGTGAGAGATTTAGCAGGTTTCTGTAATATTCTGATGGCGTTCCTTGTGCAAGGATAGATTTTTTAGATGTCAGGGGGGCAGGGATCCATGGGTGATCCTGATTTCTTGTTGTGTTTTACCAGCAAGACAAATGCCTCAGCTGATATTTCAGGAACGTTTTGGAGTTTGTGCTGTGGCTCTGTGTTAGGTCCAGTTGGTTGAATGATGTGATTGGTTGGTCCGTTTTGTATGATTTGTCGGATGTGGGTTGATTTTGTTCTTGAAGTGGTCTGCCAGGTCGTTGCAGAGTTTCTCAGAGGGGCTTGGGGTGTTGTCGCAGCCTGGTGGGCTTCGCATTTCTTTAATGATGTTGAACATTTTTTTTTGTGTGTTGGTGGCATTGGTAATTCTGTCATCATAATGCCTTTCTCCTTTTGCATTTCCTTCTTGTATGCGCAGGTTTGTTTCTGGAACACTATTTTTTTGTCTGGGTTGTATTCCTTCCTCCATTCCTGCTCCATCTTCTTGTTGTCCTTTTTCATGGCACTTGCTAGTGGGGTGAACCATTTTGCCACTGCCCTTTTTTTTGATGGGGTGAATGGTTTTCCGGGGCGATCTTTTCAACTGCATCAGAAATCCATTTGTGAAGTAGCTCTGCTTTCCTGTCTAGGTCAGCCAGCACCAGTTCTGTAGTTGAGGGTTTGATCATCTCCAGTTGTTCGAATAGGTTGCTTGCTTTGACGGTTTTCCAGTTTCGTTTTGTG
Organism: Ambystoma mexicanum; assembly: GCF_040938575.1. Lineage (NCBI taxonomy): Eukaryota > Metazoa > Chordata > Amphibia > Caudata > Ambystomatidae > Ambystoma > Ambystoma mexicanum. Next base: position 687,251,393 of record NC_090928.1, read on the forward strand.
GTTGATGTGAGTTTGGGGGGCTGGATGTAGACTTGAGTTGGTAGTCTGATCACGAACGGGATGATGAGATGGTCGCTCCACAGTATTCGTATTGGTGGTGCCGTGGTCATACGTTTTTCTTTGGCGAAGATTGCGTCGAGGGTGTGTCCTGCAGAGTGTGTTGCCCCTTCGACCAGCTGTCATAGTTTCATGGTCATAAATTGTCCAATCAGTGAGTTTTGGGAGTTGGTTTGACTTTCTTCAAACCAGATGTAGAGGTCCCCTAGGATAATTAGATGTTCGTGCTTGATGGCTATGATGGTGATGGCTTCTATGAAATTATCGACTAAGGTTTCGTCATATGTCGGTTGTCTGTACACCAGGATCAATGCGATGATGGTTTCGCCGATAGGTGTATGACAATGGTATTGCAGTTGTTGTATGACCATGATATTGCAGTTGTTGATGTTGAGAGGTTTGTCCGTTTTTATTTTCAGGTGTCCTTTGAATGCTATTGCGAGGCCTCCTCCTTTTTTATTTTTCCTGTTTACTTGAAGGCATTTGAAGTTGGTTGGGAGGCAGCTTTGGAGTGTGATTTTGTAGTTGTCGTCCAGCCAGGTTTCTGTGATGAATAGGATGTCAATGCCGTTGTCATAGAGAAGGTCAAAGATCTCTGGTGAGTGTTTCGACATGGATCTTGCGTTTATTAGATTGCAGTTGAGTTCAGAGGTGTTGTTTGGTTTGGGCTTTATTGTTGTTGGGGTCGTCTTCCGATCGGTGTTGAGGTTTCCTTTCAGGTCGATCTCTAGTTGAGGTGTTTGTACAGGTGCGTCTGTGTCGTCAAAAAGTTCTTCTAGGTTCAGTCGTTGGAATTTGTTTTGTTTGAACAATGTAAGAAGGAGTTGGGGGTTAATGGAATCGAACAAATATCATTGGCTGTTAGCCCCCCCACTCCCGAATAAAGCGGCAGCCCTTTGATCGTTAACAGCATTTGTGAGATTTTTTATCTCAAATCCAGGTGAGAAAACTCTGATATCAAATCTATATCACTTATTACAAGAGGAGTTTCAAGAAGAAAGTTTTTCACAATTGGCAACAGATACCAGGAATATTGATATCTACAGAAGAATGGCAAGGGCTATGGAAAGGTATTCCTAAATTAACATGCTCCCTGCAGATTAGAGAATCATGGTATAAGGCTATGTTACAATGGCACTATACCCCACATAGGCTATGCAAAATGAAATCAGCTCCGATAAGTGTTGGAGGGAATGTAATGGGAAAGGGGACTGGCTACATATTTGGTTAGAATGCCCCAAATTGGCTCGATACTGGGGAACTATTAATAAGCATTTGCAAAGTATATTTGGTACACAGGTATAGGTTCATACAAAGGACATTTTGCTGGGAATTGCTACCTGAAGGAAGGAAATGGCCTAAACATAAACGAAAAGCACATACTATTTTAAGGGTGGCAGCCTTAGTGGCGATTGCCCAGCATTGGAAAGACAAAGAGCCTCCACAAGTTCATGATTGGTTCGTCAAATATGGAACTTTGTTGCTTTGGAAGGGATGGCTTGCACTATTCAGGGCGCACAACAAGCTTTCACAAAAGAATGGGCTCTGGTACTGCAATTCCTACAAGCTGACTATAACGTTGCACTATGCCCACATAAGTTGCGGATTCTGGGCATTGCATAGACTTTGATCCAAGATGGACATCATATGAATGCATTTGGGTGTGGAGGGGCTGGGGTGAAGCGGGGATGGTGGGTTACGGGTGGGTGTGAGGGGGGATTGTTGTTTTGGTTTATAAGAATTGAAATGCCAATAAAAAAAAAGAAAATGTAAAAAAAAAAAAGAAATCGCTGTATACCGATTTACTCCAGCATGTGCGGACTGAGGAATTCTCCCAGGGGAGTAGCTGGTATGGGGTTTTTTAAAATAAGAAAAAAAAGGGAGGTTTGGTGCCAAAGGGGATGAGCAGATATTGGAGGCCGCAGAGGGTGGAACGAGTCTATGAAGATGCTGCAGTGACACAAGACAGTAGTGTGTGGAACAATGGTGCGCTGGAGTGTAGTGGGTCAGTGTAGAACCAAATTGCTTAGCTTTGTTGTGGGTAGGGAGGTGTGTTATATGCTGTGATCTAGGAATGGCTAAAGGTGGTACGTTCCTAATGGAATGCTTACCTATGAAAGGAGATCTAAGAGCCGGTTCAAACAGGAGACTGAATGGGAAATAAGCTCTTGGGGGACTGTTAACCCACCATTTTAGATAACCCAATAAACTTCGGTTGATCTACCTTGGCAGTGTCTATCTTCGTTATTCATCAGAAACATTTTTTTTTTAATGCAAGATTGCAGCTTTTTACTCCCAAATGACAATGGTTGATTTCAAATCTTTGCACAATCAGTTTACGGAACAGTTCATCACTGTGTAATGCGCAATCACTATGCCTAGAGATTCACAGAGGTATGGCTGCCCTCTAGAAAAGAATGCCCAATAAAAGGCTTAGGGTGGTTGTAGTAATTGGTTGCAAGCATACATGGCATTGTGTTTGAAAGTAGAAATAAAGACTGCAGAATATGCTAGGTCAGCGTAGGTTACACCTGAAACAACTCAGACTCTTATGACAGAATAAACAAAGTTCATACTAAAGAAAAATTCACATCTAATCTCAAAGTTATCCTCTGCAGCTAATAACCTCCAATACTGGAGCATTTCTGCTAGCTAAAAAGGTACATTATTCCTCAGTCAACCCCATTTCATATTAGAAGATTTCTGTGCTATCTTTCACAAAATAGCTTGTTAGATAATTGCTCAATTAAACTTTAGATACTTTCCCCATGACCTTTGAAGAGTTAGGGAGACCACAAACAAAATGCCCTAGGTCCTTCTTACAATCCTATGGGTAGCTCAGCAATCAGTGGACAACATTCAGGATCTGCTTAGTCACGAATGCAGAGCCAGGCATGATCAAGTCAGTTTCAGAGGAAAACAAATGGGAGTTAAAAAACCTCAGGATTGAAAATTTCAGGCTCATTTGTGCAAAATCTGAAATTCAATTCAATGTGTAGAAGTGGCTGCCACACTTATCCAACTTTGTTTAGTGCAGCACTGACACTTCAATCATCCAGGCCACCGACAACAAAGAAATTATTCTTGTAAGGAGGTCCTGGCCTTTTTGACACCTATGATCTACACCCTGCAGCACAGTACAAATTCTCTTGTCGGCATCTGTAAATGACACTGACACCATAATCCTGCAGTGCATCACCACGTTTATAATCAGCCAAGTATGATCATGTAAAGGCCACAAGATTGCTCCAGACAGTCACCTGTGGCAAACATTTCCAGTGCTCCTTTTTAGCCACAATGTTTTTTTTTTAAATGTATACATGGAAGGAACCCTACTGTGAACTCGAATGTCATTCATCATAGTGCAAGGCGACAACGCCATATAAAACTGGAAGGCATCCTTCATCTAACAACCTGACTGTGCTAGACATTTTGGAAGCCAGCGCTGATCCCCAATCTGCAGAATGATGCATTGGCTGCGACAGGGTCGGGGTCAGGTGTGAGAAACCTGCAGGGTATTCTCACTCCTAAACCCCCTGGATCCTCTTCTCAGGTGGCCAGGGAAAGGCCATCGCTCATAGATCACGACCCTGGGGGTGGATAAGCGAGGGAGGATTGCCTAGGTTGAGGGTCCTCGGAGAATGGGAGTGTGGTGGCCTTAGTCGAGACATGGTATCCCTTTTCCCCAATTGTGACCAACCTAAACCTCCCCAAACTATGGGGTATTTATTGTAAGACCTCTCCCCTCATTTAACATTTGAAAGTACTGGGACGAGGAAGAAGAGACTAAGAGTGATGAATACTACACCTTCATTTTACCACTTAGGTACTGAGACGAGGAAGATGCCTGCAAAGTATAGTGAGGGTCAGGGATGTCCTCTTAATTAGGGTCAGGCAAGGGGCTGCAGGTGTATAAAGGGAGACCAGTGAAGAGCGAAAAGCAACAACAGGGAGGCCTGTGTTGGAGAGATCAGGGGACCCTTTCCGTGTGTAGGCAGCCGTGGTGGGACCTGAAGTGTGACCAGAACGCCGGCAGATATTCCAGAGGTGTGGGAGCCTCCGTGGCAGCCTCCGGGGCAGAGTCGGAGCAGCTGCGAGCTGCTAACTAACACAAGAGAGGAAGAGGACACTGTCCATGTCCACCCAGAGGCAAGAAAGTAGATGGCTCCCACAGAAGTGAAAGACATGCGAGCGGGGCTCGCCAAAGTCGGGGTGTCAGCCTGGGAAGTTGAAAGGCGCAGCAAGAGCCACCTTAGACGCTGCAGACCGGCGAGTGCTGGGGAAAAAAAGACACTCGGAAACCAGGGTGCTCCGGGCCAGCTGCTTACAATGAATGAAAGCTTCAAAGTGAAACGAGATACATTATACATACCAAACTGAATGGAAGTTTTCAAATAGCGCTCAACTGCACAATGTGAATATCGAATTGAACGAAGTTAAAGCCAGCATTAAAGCATATATATATATATATATATATATACACATACATATATATATACACACACACACACACAGTGCTACAGTGGTTGTGGCCAGGGCCTAGAATCTTGGATGCATGGCCGTCGGCCAAAGGCCTTACTTCCAAAACTCTAGGCCCTGGCCACCAACACTTCAGCATGTCACACCCATGGATACTCCCTTACTAATGCGTATCAATTGCCTGGTTGTGGGGAGTGTGTTAACTCTTGGGTGCAAGGCTGAAGGCCATGCCCCCAACAACAAAGCTATAACCTCTTCACTTACAAGCCCACATGGGTTTCATGTAGTGCGGTGGTTGTGGACAAGATGTGTACTTTTGGATATTGAAATGTATGGCCATACGCCTAAAATTTTAGGCCCTACGCACAAACAGAGCAGCATTTATGAGCTACAGAGACACCCCTAGTATTGAACATCAGTCAGGTGGCTGTGGGGTGAGTGTGCAGTCATGAGTGCATGGCCGCAGGCCATGCACCCAATAGCACAGTTATATGTAGTGTACTTACAAGGCACAATGGGTACGATATGGTGTGGTAGTGCATCACTCTGGCGGCTGTGGGGAGGGGCTGCAATCATGGGTGCATGGCCAAAGGCCATGCCACCAAAGTACATTTGTTCGTAGTGTACTTATATGCCAAAATGGATGTCATATCGTGTGGTAGTAGTGGCCAGGATGCAGAGTATTTGAACAAAGTAATAAGCGCTGCAGTTGTAAGTAACTATGCATTTTAAATACTGTATACCCATAATGCTATGGCCTCAAATGCACCTTTGTAGCCTGTGGCTACAAACTACTGTACCATATCACAGCTATTGGTACACTTGTACTATGCAACATCATTAAGATGATTATGGGGAGGGCGTAGCATTTTGGGAGCATGCCCAAAGGCCGTGCACCCAAGACTGAAGTAATGAGCAGTGGAGTTGCAAGTGAATATGGGTGTGGTATAATGCGCTAGTTGTGTGGACGCCCTAGTGCCTTGCCTGCATGGCTGCAGACGATGTTTCGAAAAGTAAATTTATAAGTAGCTAATTTACAAGGACCATGGTTTTGATATGCAGCAATGGTTGTGGCTAGGAACTATACTCCTTGTACCTTAGTTGTAAGGCGTAGGTGGTAGGTTACACACCAAAGATGCAAGGGCCAGCCTACAGGCACTGCAGCACATTAGTAACATAGATTAGACGTGTAGATTCACATGTGTAGAAAATGACTGCCAATATACTTACTCCTTACTTTGTTCAGATTTCATACACAAATTTTATTTGCTTATCGTACTTGGCGGAAGTATCCCTTTTTCCATTTCTGTGATAAAAGAAACAGGCATTATGTTAGTCTTTTCATTTTCTGAAAATGTACTACATTGTTTAATAGACAGTTTACCTTTTTTTTACCCTCATATTTAGTTTACAAACCAGTGTACTGTGCATTGCGCTCAGTTTCTGTGTTTGCTTCTCTAATCCTTGGGTCTGTGGGGAAAAAATCCCTGTTGGATTAAAAAAAAAAACCTTCATTTACTATGGTACTAACTACTTCCTTGTTTCCTTTGAGTGTTTCCTTCATCTTTCTGATTAATGTTATGTTTTTTGCCTTCCTGCCGATTTTTACCAACAGATAGATACCTGTAGGCGTATTCCAACTGTGCATTTGTTCATACAGCTTTGTGATATTCATTCATTTGTGTCGTTGTTATATCCCGTTTCTTTCATCTTTCACATTAATGTTATGTTTGTTGCCTTCCTGCCGATTATTAACAATAGTTTGATACCTGTAGGCGTCTCCTACCTGTGCATTTGTTCCCAACGATCTGTGATAATCATTTATTTGTGTCATTCTTACATCCTCTTGGCGTATTCTAACTGTTCGTAGTTTTTCACATACATTTTTTTAAAAACTTGAAGTACACATTATTTCGTAAATTTTGGCATTAAGAACATCAAATATGCATTTGTAAGATTAGCTGGCCATCTCTGCTTTAGAGTAATGGTGCTATCATTACATTTGAACCATCCACAATTCTTTTTAATGTATGCAGTGTAGTGACCTGCATTGGTTGTAGCTCCTGCATGGTAGATTATACCTACTGTTGTAAAAGTTTTCTTTCCAAGTGACACTTGACCGTTTGTGAATCTAGTCAGTTTGCAGTTGTTTTTGGTGCCATCTGCATTATAACGTAGAAGCATAAGTATTATGTAGGCACTATGTGATTGCATCACTAAGGTGGAGTGATTGTCTGAATTGCAAATAGTACATAATCTGCCATGGTTTGCATTTTTTACAAGTTGCTGAAATGGAATGCTCTCACTATTTGGTATGGAAACATACGCTCATTTGGGATTTCTTCCTGTATCACTTTGCTACAGAGAGTGCATGCATGTTTCCACATGTACGAAATCTGGAAGATTTCATTTACAGGTATGCTTTTGTTTTCCAATACTAATAGTATGTACATTAGAAATTCTTGTGGATCTTCTTGTGAGTTCATAGTGAATCTCACCATTCCAGCACAGTGGTCCAATTGTTCCCTTACTCCGAGAACACTGTACGTGTGGTCAGGATTGCTTGTTGCATTTCTATGCAGCACTAACATTTGCAAACACAATTGGTCTGTACTGTGCAGGTAAATATTGTTAACAATTGGTGGCAATTGAAATAGAATATTCATTGCTACATTTGCAAAGCAACTTACCCCACTTTCATTTGCAAATTTGAATGGTCCAGCAAGTTCTGTATCCGAGTGCATTTTTCGGAATTTCTGTTGCTTCTTTGCCGACGTCCCTGGTTTACATTCCCTAATAGGTTCTATGTTTGCGGTAATTGATGAAATTTTACCTTCTTTTATTTTCTTTCCAGAATTTGCTGTTGGATTCTGTTGCATTTCTGTTTCATTTAGTTTTCTTTTACCACGTTTTAGTTTATCTGGAACAGGGTATTGTTTCAGATGAGGGGTGTACAGTGAACGCAATCTATTGTATTCTAGAATGGAAGGAAGCTTTGACTTTACTTGCATCAAAGTTCATTAGCAATAGACCATCAAGTGTACGTAAGCGTGATAATGCTACGTAGCTCATGCCTTCCTTAAAGACTGCGTTTCCTATATCTATCAATGCTTTGTCTAGGGTAAAACCATGGGATTTATGAATGGTAATTGCATATGCAAGAGTTAGAGAAAATTGCTCTCTACGTACATACATGTCTTTGAAGAGAAGGAATTGAGCGCCCTATCCTTTTCACTTCTGAAACTTTATCAAAGCGAATATTGACAAACTGAATGTTGCTATCATGTGGGTATGATTGAAAGCCAAGAACTGTGCCCAGTGCTCTATTAACTAGCCCTTGCTCTACGTCAAGGTTACGTTTAAGCATTACTCTACAATTTAAGGATAATTTCAATATTTTTTACCAACCCAGCTGAGTTGGAGATTGAATTTTCTAAACTATTTAGTCTTGTTGGGGCTTGCTCACACATGGGTACTGTCATACCATGTATGTCTAGTTTGTCTGTGGCGCTAATTTCCAGTATTGGTTGCATTTCTTTATTTAACATTGTTTCATTGAATTTGAAACAGCTTGCAAGAGTAGGCATTAAGGCCATAAAATTGACGTTTTTGTGCGCTATTTGTTCCATAACATCAGTTGCACATGCATTGTCGCCACAAAGTGCATGTATGTGCCGGTTTTTCAATGCATCTTGTGCTTCTTGCGATAATACACCAACTGTAATACTTTTTAAGATGTTGGCATAAGCGAGATCTGCAGATTGCTTTATGTTCTCAGTTAATTCTCTATATTGGAAATGTTGCCAAAGGTTAACATTACCTATGCTACCAACAGTTTTCCGGCAGAGTTTGTGGCCTAAGGTTTTAAAAATCGGTTCACCTTTTACAGGTGTCAATTGTAGAAGATCTCCGGAAATTATAATGCGTTTCCCTGCAAAGAGTTCTTCGTTGTTACTTTTAAGTAGTTCTTGCAATCTGAGATGAATCAAAGCCAACATTAGGTTGGAGACCATGCTCACTTCATCCATTAGTAGCATTTTCATTTGTTTCAATACTCTGCGTAATTTCATTGCAGTTCTGCAGAAAGTTTGTAGTAGTCTAATTTATTTTGATGCTTTACTGGAAGCTTTAGTAATCGTTGTAAAGTGACATCGCCTATGTTGTAGGCAGCTAAACCTGTGGGTGCCGTTACAACAGCTGACAGTTTGTTGTTTGTCAATTGTTGAAGGAACTTGCTGATGATTTTGATTAAGAATGTTTTCCCTGATCCAGCTTCACCACTGACGTACAGCAGTATAGGTGTGTAATTTTGGCAGGTACATTCTTTATTTTTGTGTTGTACACCATGTACAATTTGTTTTGTTACGTCTTCAAAAATGGTGCGCTGATCGTTGTTAAGTTTTGCTTATTGTACAGTTTAAGTCTTCTGTATCTTCTTGATACCGATACATGGCGTTTTCTACTTCTGCCATAGCTACTTCAGCCTCATTTGCTATTAGTGGTTGTCCTAGAGGTTCTCGACTTCCTGTTACAGAAGGTCGACTACTGTCGGAACAGTCCTTATCTAGTTGGGCCTGAAGTTCTTCTTCCTGTTGCTGCTCATTGTGTAACATTGTTTTGTACTGCGTAAAGTTCACATCGGAGATAGCGCTTTCATTTGCTTTGAAAGCATCTTCATAGCAGTCATAGTTATCTAGTATGTCTTCTTCTTTTCTCCATGGTTTGAAAAGTTGCAACCAAGACATGTAATATAGTTCTTTCTGTTGAGGAGTTTTTAATGACAATTTTACATGATTAATTAAGCTTCGTTTGGTAAGTTTTACTAAGCTCCCTTCACAATCGGTCACTCTATATCTAGTTTTGCTTTCATCAGGTTTTACATTATTTTTGTATGCAAAGGTTTGAGCTATGTGGTATAGACACATGCTTTCCAGAGTGCTACTCCTGTTCGGATAGTATGTGTCCAGTAAATTGTTTTTTAGAATGTCTTGGCTGTTGGGATCATTTCTGGCAATTGTTTCTATGTCCTCATATGATTTTAGCACTCTTTCTAGATTTTGCAGGACCAAGACTGAGCCATGCTATGTTGTCTGATTTTCCATACAAAGCAGTACTGGTTAAATGATCTGCTGCTTCATTAGGCGCCACATTCTGTATGAGAGCATGTTTATGCCTAGGCTGTACAATTTCTGTGATGTTTTGTCTGATGCTAGGTCATCCCAGAGGTCTTGAAGCTCTGTTTTTTCTGCTTTTGTTAAGTAGGCTGTAACATATCGTGCAACAGCAGTTGAATTGTCTGCAATGTACTGCACATCTATGTTTGCATTCCATAAGTGGGCAATGATTGCATTGTAATCATTGATATATTTTGATTCTTCCCTTCTTTTTATGTAATACGTGTTCTTAGGTGATTTACCTTTAACACCATGCCGAACTGAAGATATGAAATGGTTTACTTCACCTGTTTCTGTAACTGGTCTAGGGAAACCAAAGCGGCATTTGGTGTAGTATTTACCTTTGTTTTTGTATTTGCAGCAACAATATTTGCCACATTTGTGCCTTTGAAATTGTAAAATCTGCCCATGCAGCTCACTATGTGTCTGTTGAGAAGGGATTTCACAAGTGACATATTTTTGTATAAACTGCAAAACAGTGCTGTCACTGGTGGGACCAAATTTCGGTGCACCTTTGATCCATAACAGCATGTGAATATGTGGTGCTCCTCTCGCTTGATATTCTTTTCTCCAAAAGAAGTGTTGCACTTCTCCAAGGGGAGGAACAGTTTTATTGCAAATAAAGTGTAGCATGGCAATGAAACGATGATGGAAATATCTTGACACATTAACTGGATCTAGAGAGCAAAGATCTCCAGGTGTTAATATATCTATGTTGTTTTTGTTGCTGTTTGCTATGCGTAGGAACTCATGTAAATCTTCCCATGCATATTCGGCACAACTTAGTGTAACAAACCAAGTTGGTGGTCCAAGATTTCTGATCATACAAAGCACGTCCCTGTGCCGTCGGAACCAGTATTCTTTTGTACCACGCATGTTTGCAAACAAATTTGTTATACTTGGTTGTAAAACCTCATCGTTTTCCTGTACTTTTTTGTATTAACTGCGTAGCTGACATATTTTGAAAGTGGGTACCAGATTTAAGAATGTGTGCAACTCCATAACATAGTGTTGCTAATTCACTTTCATAGAGTAGGTGGAATATGTATTCCACATTTTGTCTAAATCTGGGATCTTGCGAATACATTCGTAATGAACGGTATTCTGATGCCCCAATCTGAGTGGGTCTATCACCTTTGCCAGTAGGAAATAGTAGTGGAAAAGCACGTGCTTCTATACTTTTTTTCCCATATACTCATTGGTGACCCTTTGGTTTGTTGTGCATCATCTATTCTTTCATTGGAATGCAATGGATGAATTGTGTAATGGCCCAAAAGGGTGGATACTGTAGCAGGATCCAGAAGTTCGAATTGTCCAGTTTCTGATGGCTCTTAAATTATTTCAGTTGTTTCCCTTAAGCTTTCATCAATATTTATTTCCTTGTAGTACTCATTGTCTTTTAGATACTGCAATGCTTGTCTAACTTTGTGTAAGTCCACTAATTGTTGCCAACATTTTTTGTCCTTTGTTGGTACTCCATTTACCATTAAAGAATGCTCTATTGAACGTTCCACTCCTAGAGTGTACATTTTCCGTTAGATCTAATGGCAAATAAACTACTTTGCCACAATGCCTTTCAACAATTCAGAGGAAGGTAATTTTGCTGTTTTTGGATGAAGGCGTATAATTGCTTGAAATGGGTGAACTGTTTGAATTATGCTCTCATACAAACTGAGCTGTTGCAGGATTTTTGGTAATGGAAACAATTCCAAATTATTTGTAACAGCACGTGAAGGAGTGTGGGTGTGGTCTAATTTTGTAGTACAGTAACTGCAACATATTAGGCGTTCAGTTAGTTCATATTTGTTTTCTGCTAAAAGGTAGAGAGCTAATTCAAACCATTTAGAATCTTCATTGTCTTCTATTTTGTATGCTATTCCAAATTTTTTGTGTTCCTTTTGTAAAACGTTCTGTGGCAACACACACACACATGGTTTGGTACTTCAGCCGATGACCTTTTAAATTTTAGTATTTCTTTTCTGTATGTGTGTAATAGAAGGTTGCTATGTACAGAATTGTTGCTAATATGTTCTAAAACTGTTGCATTTTGTAAGTGGCTCTCACTTCCAAAATACTTTCTCTGAATACGGTCAATTTCTTCTTGTAAGTATTTGGGTGTACCATGCAGAAGAGTGGTATTTAAGTTGCCCAATTCTGAAGCTGGACGTTTTGCATAGTATATTTTATACACTAGATTTCTTACATTGGAATGATGTATTGATATCCTTTTGAGATCATGGAAGGTGCTTTTGCAAATAGGCCCAGAAATGCGGGCTAATGAATGTCCTTGTAGTCCTGTGCATTTCTGCACTGGACAAATATCCATATTTTGCAGCACTTTCATTTTACTTTTGTCTTTACCTTTTACATATTGATTGAGGAACTGACGTAAAGATTTGAACGCTTTGTTTGGAATGGTACAAATTGATGTGCACGGACATTTGTATACTGGACGGTGTCGTTCTGCTGAATCGAGAGGTAATTCTGAGTTTTCAGGGAATACATTTGTAAGCTGTGTTTCTTGTTTCATGATGGTAGTATTGATTTTCTCATACCCTCGTCCGCTGCTATGGATGGCAATTGTGTTTGTTTGATTTTGTTTGTATGCTTCTGTTTGATTTTGTTTGTATGCTTCTTCATTAAAATATGGTTCTGTGGTTGTTGTGCGACTCCATTCACCACCACAAACATGTAAGAAATTATTTATGTTCACATTCCGTTTATTGCTGAGTTTCTTTTGTAGTTTAGTAATTAGTTTTGTTAGTGCTTTCATTCTATTTAACACTAATATAAACAACTTCCTTTTGAGAAGTATTGCACGGTCCACGAGAGCTTGTAGGATGAACTTTCTACGGTAAGTTTTAAGAGGTAAGGATGATTTCGGTCCTCTTCTTTGTAGATTCTGAAGGACTCTGTGACGAAACATTTTTGATAAAAATACTCTCACTATGCGTTCTTGTTACACTATCAGGATTATTAGAAGCATTGTTAGCTGTACTGGTAGTCAGTTTTTTGACATTTTTGTATTTTGTGACACATTTTGATGGAGGAGGTAAAGTTTCAGTAGTTGAGACTACCTTTATTTTGCTACCCAACTGCATTAGCTGGTTTGTTCCAACATTCTCTACAAACTGTACAACAGGTGGATGCTTACATTGGGCACTTTTATTTTTATTTGCTTTACTTTTGCGTTCCTTTCTACGGAGTTGCTTTTTGGTAGGCATTCTTTGGCGTCTGTTGAAAAAAAAGGTATACTTTGGTCTGTTGTCCAATGTACGTTTCCGGTGTGCATGTGTGCATGAGTCTGATGGGGAAGCTCTTTGTCATGGTGTGTCAATGTGCATTGGACTCTTGCAATGATTGAGTAGGCATGTGGCACACCATTTTGATGTGAGAGGAGTGCAGGTGGTGTGGCTCGCTGACATTGATGCCAATGCTGCAGCAATTCTGCAAGTTTGCAGAGACATGCGTACTATGACCACTCCTCATGTGGTCATTTTGCACTACGGTGCTTCCCATTTGGGATACGCGTGTTCAAGTACTTTGTTGGCAGATTTGACACAGTTGGTTGAAGCACTCATGACCATCTTCCCAACAACGAAAGTAATTTTTTCTGCTTTACTCCCTAGAGTAAAATGGGACAACAATTCTGTTTTCTGTCCAGATCAAACTATTGGGAGGTGTATCATCAATGGCGGCATGCGTGCATTCATGTTACGAGCTGGTATGTTTTTCTGCAGCCACGATAACATTGCTTCAAGCAATGCGGATTATTTTGAAGCAGATGGTGTTGCGCTTTCTTCTTTGGGAAATGCGATGTTCTTTTGGAACGTAAGGCTGGCTTTAGAGAAGGTTCTGTAATGGTTGTAAAGCAACGACAAAAAATACAATAAATAAATAAAATAAACAGATGTCTGTACGGTATCTGGCCAAAAATTAAAAAAAATGGCTCTTTTCAGAGACCACCTTAAAGGGGAAAAAGTGGAATAACACTTTAATGTACCATCGTCACGCTCTGATCCTATACATGTCCGTGAACATGGCGGTACTTTGCAGCCAGCACATATCACCAACGGGGATTCAGGGTGGAGACGTATGCAAATGAGAATGAGCGGAGCTAGGGCTTGGTCCATAAAGTTCAGTAGGTGTGTTCTGAACGGCGCACTTTAGTAGGACGTCTTCTCCCCGACAGGAGACCACACAGCCATGGCTTTCCATGCTCGAAAACAGATCTGGATCTTGGAAGACTCATGGATACATTGGTTGAAGGTGCATGCAGAAAGATGCAGTTTATCTGCAGATCTCGGATTTCCTGATGTGGAAGTGCACTGGCATGGCGTGCTTGGCATGAGGTGGCTGGACTTGGTACCTCTCTGTGTTACTTTACTGACAGAGCGTCCTCCAGATATACTTATCATTCATTGCGGAGGAAACAGTTTAGGCCATGTCTCTGGAATTTCTTTGCAATTTGCAAAGAAGGAAGGACTTGCGAAGCTCATGGACATGTTTCCAAATCGTCAAATACTTTTTTCCCGTATTGCACCAAGACAAATATGGCTGCGTGCTTCTGCTTTTGGTACACAAATGGAGAAAGCGAGACGCAAAGTGAATAAGGCGGTGCCTTTTTAAGAGATGTTGGAATGTCCTCCTTCCACAATGAAAACATTTTGTTTCGCAGCTCTTTCATTTTCCGCAGAGATGGAGTCCACCTCACATATGCTGCCAATCACATCTTTCTTTGCAATGTACAAAATGCATTGCGAACTCTTTTGAACTCACACTAACCTATTTGACAATCTGTTTTCTCCAATCCACAGTTTTTGACCCACACAACACACCACCCAAAGGCTCTTTTCAGAGCCACCACTTACTCCCAGCGTACACTTCATTGTGTTTGCTCCGCTTGCACCCTCCCTTTTTACCCCTACGACTGTCCGCGAACTTTTCCACTACTCCGCAGGGGTCTACGACCGTCACTTCATAGTTCTATCTTTAAACTGAGAAAGGCGGCTCTGAAAAGAGCCGTTTCTGTAATTTTTGTTGTTTTCACCTTTATTGCTTCACAGCACACGACACACTAGGAGAGGAGGCCAAAGGAGGGTCAGGAAGGGACACCAGCCACGTGCATAAGAAAGGGCAAGTGAACAGAGAAAGATATAGGGTGAGCTTTATTTAGGTAAGGAGCAGATCTTCTGGTGCTCTGTGACCGTTGCCTCAAAAGCATTTCGAAAACTCTCCCCCCTGCAGAGTACTGCGTCACAATACATACACACTATTGGCACCTTCGAAAGGTAAGGGTCAACAGCATTGCGAATGGCTTGTGAGGCAGCTGGAGGGAGGCGCTCCTCCACAGGAGTGTCTCTTGTGGTGGGAGGATCGGACACGGAGGATGCTGTGGAGGAACTCAATCGACTACGCTCTTCACATGGCACCACCTTGCGAATGTCCGCAGTGTGGAACAAAGTGAGGTGTCGCTTCATGGTTGTCGTACCAAAGCTGTACGAACCAACTCTTCTGCGACTCAGCACCACCTCGCACTGGTTACACTTCACCAGGTTCACACGTGCTTCATTCCCATAAACGGAAAACAACCACCACACCCACGACTCCCGGCGAGTGCTCCTAGTGCCGAGTTCCTCCACTTCATCCTCTTCCTCCTCTTCTTCCTTGCTCTCTATATCCTCACCCATATATCTCTCTGCAGGCCCTTGGGGAGGTGGTGGTGGTGGTGGGTTTGGGGGTGGTGTAGAGGCTAATGAACCAACAGCAGCCATGGAAGCCATACCGATTAGTTTCCTTTTGGTCACTACAGCAGTAAAGGCAGAACACCTCAATCTGCTATAGCTAGAAGGACAATGAAGATGCGCTCGGGGTGTGGCCATTTGTACGGGTGGGTGGTGTGCCTCGTGACCGTCTTCATCACTGCAAAGCGGTACAAAAATGTTGCACACCAAGTCCTCAGGCCAGCTATTGTTTGGGATATGTGAATTTATATTGTTACTCTCTACAATACTTTGCCTTGTGTCTACAAGTTCTTTTGGACTGTTGCGGAAGCACACAAACTGCGCAAATTAGTCCACACGCTCAGCATGGGTGCGGTCACATGATGACATCCTGAACACATCCACGCCAGACATGGGAGTCCGCTGGACAGCAAATGCAGAGTACCAAACGTGCACACGCGCGCAAGTGTCCTCCGGACAGTGTTCGGGTTCTCAAACTAATTCAAAGTGCGACACAAGTGAGACAAACGGTTATGGACAGGCGTGATGTTCGCTATACTTACGGTTGTACTGCGCATGTGCATACATGCTATGTTCACTGTACGGACAGTTCCAGTGTCCTTAGAAAAACTCCATTTTGTTTGACTATGAACTTGCTGGCCACTGCGCCTGTCCTACGGACGGCACCATATTGGCTTCGACCGATACGGACAGGTATACTGTCCTTCACACACTCCCATTTTGCTCATTTACAGCCATCCCGGACATCTGGTGTGTTCTACGAACATGTTTCATCTCGTTTACAAGCGGTATGGCGAGGTAGAATGTCCTTAGGATGCCCCTTTCTGTTTATGTTATGTTATTTTGCACTTATATAGCGCCTTATATACCATTGGTATGGTCTGAAGGCGCTGGTAGGTTGAACGCCCTTGGGAACCGAAGTTCAGATCAGTAGAGAGAGTCAAAGGTGCATGTGAGCACAAGGTATGTGTGCAGCTCGTGCGGTATTCGTGTAATAGCTGCTTCTTAGCGGTAGGTGTGGTGGTTGAGGGATCAGGAGAATGTGTTCGTTTTGGCAGGTTTTATCCAGAACGGTTGTGGCTGCGTTAGGCCTGAGGAGAACGCCTGGCTGGGGGTGTGAAACCAGCAGTGTTTATTCAGAGTGATGTGGAGTAAACGGCGGATGTTGGTATGAGAACAGTTATACCGAATGGTGTCATAGTATCTCTGTGTTCTACTTGAGTGGTGATGTAAAGGAGAGAGTAAGCGTGGTGGTGTGATATGATGGGTTATATGCTCTTTCAACGTTCTCTGCATTCCGAACCATACTATGTACGTCCCATTGTATGCGCTCCAGTCCGTAGCGTGCACACATATCCACTCCGTGCACCCCAGTCTGGTATAATACACTCCGGTCCACCCCTCCGCTCCATACACCCCTCCCTCCGTCCGTCCATCCATCCATCCACTCCGTCCATCCATCCATCCGCTTTCTACACTCATCCGTTCTGTACACTCGTCGCTCCATACACACTCGTCCGCCCTATACACTCGTCTGCCCTACACACTCGTCCGCCCTACACACTCGCCAGGTTTGCACAATTATCTGTTCCGGTTATCTACACACTCACAGCACTTCCGTATTCATCCGCTATCCACATTCGTGCACTCTACATACTTATCCGTGCCACAATACTCATCTGTTCTACACACTTGTTCGGTTTACGCATTCCTGCATTCTACTCGCTTCTCTGTATTTGCGGACTCATCTGCGATACACGCTCGTCCACTCTACATACTCATCCGTTAAACATGTTTATCAGTTCTATACACTCATCCGATCTACATATTCATTCGATTTCCAACTTAATCGAACTATATAGTTATTTGTTCTTCCATTCATGCATTCTTCCACTCAGCGCATTCATCTGTTCCGCCTGCTTCATCCATTCTAACTGTTTCATCCACGTCATTCACTTCTTTCACTCCACCTGCATTCTGTCAATTTTAGCAGTTTAATTCTCGTTATTGATTCCATATGATTTACTCTTATTAACCATTTTGTTGCTTTGATCTACTTTATCCGTTTCATTCTGTTTGTCGTCCTAGTTTATATTAGGGGTTAATTAGCTGTCAATTTCTTGCATCAGGTAGTTTGTTGGATTGGTGTCATTGAGATGCTGTTTGAGCTAGTTTAGTACCGGTTGGTTTTAGGGGAAGAGCCAGGTTTTCAGCAGTTTGCAGAAGGACGCTAAATCCTCAGTTAAGCGGATGTGGGGTGGGAGTGAGTTCCACAGCGTGGGGGCCAAGGTTGAGAATGATGACCCGCCTAAGCTGACTGTACGCACAACTTCAACAGATGGTGCGGTCAAACATCAAGTCCATCTTACTTGACATTAGTACGGGTAGGTGTACTGCCTTTACAGCACCCACATTCCATTCCTTACGGATGGGTCGAACAGGCGCGCTGTCCACAAACATTGTACGTCTTTTAAAAAAAAAAATCTTTACTCACACTCTTTCACTACAAGTACTGTACAAAAACATTACACACACACACACACACACCCACACACACTTCACTGCAAAGAAATAGCGGGGGAAGCGGACACCGACACAAATATGGGCGAATTAGGATTCAACACAGGCTGGTTATGAGGAGAAGATTTGTGAGGGGAAGAAGGGATGGATATTTCGTCAAAACGTCTATTTTCCACTTGAAGGTTTGGGGAAGGTTCACTACGGAATGGAGAAGCGGGACAGGTACAGGTGGGGCAATGCTAACAAACTTTCCCTCTCACACAGTCCTCCACAAACTCCCGTAAACTTTTAAAATTCTCGTTCAATATGTCCATTTTCTGCTCAATCCTTTTTATCCTATCTTCTTCTGTCTCGTTTGTTGCCTTTTCTTCTCCTCTTTCCTGGTCTGTTCGAAAAAATATACATATGTTAAATGCCTATACAATACTGGTCATTATTTTGCATATGCATAGCAATGTGTACCATTATTGTCGCTGTCTTCAGACATTTCCCCCAAGCGGAAAGTACTCGTCCAGCCACTCCAAAGTACTAGCCATTTCTGAGCCAAAAAAGAAAAAAAAACAAACACACACATACAAAAAAAATGACCTCCACTCACTTTTGATGTAATCTCCCTTCGTCCTACTGCATCCGTCCATTGTCGTTCCAGACTGCCGTGTTTCTGTGAAGTGAATACGATGGAGGCATCCTTTTCTTTTTTATGGTACCATCCATTTCATTCTACATGGTTATTAAATGTGTCCTTTTCTTTTCATATCTTCAGGTTTCCATATTTACTTATTACTACTTATAATATCTTTATGTCCTTCTACGATGTACACTTTTTGTGTAAAACAATAGTACATTTTCAGATTCCCCCCGCCTCTTTGGGTAATGTTGCTCCTGTCCGCCCCGTCCGCAAACAGGCGCTCAGTCCGCCCCTTTCTATTATCAATAGGGAGGGGGTTCTGTATGTTCTATGTTAAATGTATATCAATCACATAGACTATACTACATCTCTCCCAAAATCACAACATCACAGTGTATATTCCACACAACACCTTCATTGACACACTGTCATGATTAAGTTCCCCTTCCAAAAACTTGTACAATTCACTACAAAAAAAACTTTAAGGGGACGTTATGGTTAACTTGCCCTCCCACAAACCTGTGCAGTTCACTAAAACAATAATTTCACTCTCCCCTTTATGGTTCCAATTAAAAACGAAAAAACTCTGGAATTCGACAGTTATGGTAACCTAAGCCCCCAATCCTGCCACCGCCCCTGTTCACTGCTAACCCTAACACCCAGACCATGAAAGATGTCATCTCAAATGTCACTGATGACATCACTGACGACATCACATGTTTAGTCCCTTTGTTTTCGTTCCCTACGATATATTTGAAAAAGGAGAAAATTATTCCATTTCTTACGAAGGGGATAGCACTCAAAGCAGTGTGGGGAACGCTGGTTACAAACACTTCCCTTCGATGGAAAAAGCCCAGCATCAATGCAACATCGAGTCCATATAATTTCCAGTTTTATTAGGCATCAGCCAACAATTAAAAAAAGCACGGTACAACGCGTTTCACTGCTGTCTCGCAGCTTGTTCACGTCCAAACGGATGCTTGAAAATTTGTGTATATATATATATATACACACAGAGATTTCACCAGTCTCTATGGTTCATGATACAAATTGTCCTTTTTCGCTTTCTTGTCTTCCCATGTAAAATACCTTGGTTAGCATTAGGTAAAACACGGCGGCCGTTTTTGGAGATAGCCTAGGTTCCATTATTGCAATGTTAATATTAGCCTTTAACACTATAAAATTATAAAATTATATAGAATTCATACCGCTAGGAGGAGAAAACAGATATTTTTGGATTATCAATATATTACTAGTTCCCAATTGTGTAATAATTAATTATCAATTGTACCCGCCTAAACCCAGAAAAGGATTCTGCAAACCACAAAATATAATGGCTTGTTTTAGGACAAAGGTTGCATACTCCAAGCTGAATTAATCCTGACTCTAGATGCAGAATGCAAGAGTATTAACGTAAACTGCCAATGTAAACCCAGAAACAGCCTAAGTAAGAATACTGTAAGAATTCTGTACAGATTGAGTTAAGAATGGACCTCAATAGTGCACGGCCCATTGCTAAGACTAACACCCAGGACATCAAAGATGACACCACAAACATCATTGATGACATCACATGTTTGCCTCACTTATTTGTCTGCATTGAAAAATGTAGGCCAGGTGGTTTTATTCACTGACAATCAAAATATACAAATTGAAAAGGTGCTGTATATCTAAACGTTACCCTTGTCGTGTCTTCTTAAAGTACTTTCCTCAGGGTCCGGTCTCAGCTCATAATACACATGCATGGGGAAATAGCAGGCCTCAAACACACAATGTATCTACAGGAAGATAAACATTCTGATGATGCCGTTTCTTTCTTCCTTACTTCAGTTTCCCTGTATGTGCCTAATATTTATATGCATTGGGTCTTCATATCTATTGTTTGTACTAGCACAAGTGTGTATTAAGTCACGATTTGTTAGCTAGTTATTACATGTTAACATTCCACAATCACCCTGACATCTTGCTACCAACATAATAGAAAGAACCCCGTGTAGGTAGGGAATTTTCCTCAAAATTCTTTTCACATGTTTGTGATGTCCTGGGTGTTCTTAGCAATGCATGTAGATGGTGGAGTTATGGTTGCTTAGCTTACCATAATGGGGGAATGAGCAGTGTTTTTTGGTTTCACTGTGAAGTATAACATTCCTTTAACAAAGTTTTTTTACTGAATATATATATATTAGGGAAGGGAACGAAAACAAAAGGGACTAAACATGTGATGTCGTCAGTGACGTCATCAGTGACATTTGAGATGACATCCTTCATGGTCTGGGTGTTAGGGTTAGCAGTGCACAGGGGCGGTGGCAGGTTTGGGGGCTTAGGTTACCATAACTGTCGAATTTCAGGGGTTTATCGGTTTTAATTGGAACCATAAAGGGGAGGGTGAAATTTTTGCTGCGATATGAATACCGAACAAAATGGAAGTTTTAAACAGCGTTACACCACACATGTTGAACGGGGAGCGGAATGAAAGTTTACAACCGTGATTAATCAAGCAGGTTGAATACTGAATTGGCTGAAAATACAAAACGTAAACTCATACTGCATATTAATGGCTAACTTTGCCGTGACCAAACTTTTGTGTTCTTGTCTCCTCTCGGTTTATCTTCTGCGCCCTGATGCCTTTACAAATGGATAAATAAATGTTAAGCAAAAACCAAGAATAAATAAAGGTTAAAAGGAAAATGCCCATATGAAGACAACCTATGGGCAAAGTAACAAGTGTGAAGGAGTGCAACCAAAGGTGGTCCCATATTTACAGCACAGATAGAAGCAACTGTAGTATAGTTACCGGCAACATTACGTACATATCCCCTTCCCCATAGGTTGGGTGATCCATACCCCTCTGGAAAAGGACAACGTAACCAAGACACATTCAGAAAGAGAAGGTGTTGTAATTATTGAATTTATGATTTACTAAGGTCAGTACCATTTATCTAAATGTTCTCCAAAGGTTTCACGAATACTGACAGGGGCCTCTTTCAAAAATCTTTTTGGTTAAGAGAGACATGTATATAGGATACATACAAGTTAAGGTATGGAATATAACAGATTGAGAGTGATACTACCACAACGAACCACAGATTATTTTTCATGAACATATGAAATATGTCTGGAATATAGTTTACACAACACGGAAAGAGTGTACAAAAGGTTTTTGGAAATGTTGACCTAACCCATCTTAACTTGCAAAGTAATGTGTACTGAACAATGGCCTATATGACTTTACAGTTATTAAAATGTTTATCTAATTTAATGTTTATCTAATTATAGTATACCTTTAATTTTCTCCTAGAAATGTTTGTGAATGTACAGAATTGCCCCTGAAGAGAACCTTCTCAAAACGCGTTGGGCCACATGAAAAGTAAACAATTTTCTTGAAAATGATAATCACTGCATATTTATTATTATTTTTTTGAAAATTAAAATCACTGCATAACTTGTATGACTTTTACTTTAGAACACGATTTACTCAATTTGCTTCAAAAATGGTTAGACATAGATATATCCAACTCTCCAAAAATGTTGGTCTTATTTGATTAAGCCATTGAAAGTGTGCAGGGGACGGGACTTCCTTCACTAGGAACTTTTCTTTTTATCTTATGAACAGAATTACCACCAAGTGAACTTTGTGAATAAATGCAGTGCGGCAAGGCCAAAGACTGGCAAAAGGTGTGTAAACTAGGAGAACCTAAGGGAGCGTGCCCTTTCACACACAGGGGTGAGTGCAGAGAAACCGGTATGGGCCGGAGCGCCAAGGGGCTCTGATTGCGTGACCTGTGATGGCTGCACCGTGTTGTAGGACAACTGCGCCTAGACCAGTGAGCAATATATTGTGAAAGATAAAGACACTGAAAAATCTATCAAAATGGAGCACTGCGAGTGAGCTGGTGACGCAAACCAGAAGGAGGGTCAGGTTGACCCAGAGTTAAGTTGAACTTTTAGTGAATCATCCATTGGTTGCAACGTTGAAGTCTTGGGGAAGGGAACCCTGAGGCTTGATGAACTCTAACTTACCGTCTTGAGAACAGGGCCTTTTGTTTGAACTGTATTATTTTGAACTTGGGAAAGGGAGCCCTAAGGAGTTTGTGGAACTATTTGAACAAGGTAAATCAAATACTTTTTTGTGGAACTTTCTTGAACTTGGTGAAGGGAAGTTGAAGATAAGCTGGCAGCTGGAAGAATCTCAGAACTTTGTGTTGATCACCATTTCTTTGATTGACACCCCTACACATGGTTTAGCTTCAGTTGCGAGGGCAAGCATAGGTTTTGGACACAGACAGACTTTTAAGTTGGACTCTTTTACCTTGTTCCTTAGTTTTATATTCAGGTAGGGAAATCCCACTTTAGTGTTGCCCAGTTAAGCCTTCTATCATCCTGACATTTAAGTTAGTAAATATTGTTTTAACTGAAGTCGGTTGTCTGGGTCTTGCTTCATGATGACTTCACACAAGGTCATGAGCCTGTGAAGAGAGGAGGGGGGGGGGCTCCTCAATCTAGGGCAGAAGGCTCACCAAAACAAAAACCAGAACTAGCCCTACTCCAGATATGTGAAGTGGGAGTGATGAGTGCTCTTGTCCCGAGAAATGTGACATGAATATCATCCTTTGTACCACTTTATTTCCCAATGCCTCCCAATACATTTTCTTGCTACGCTTTACTTTTATGTTTCAGGACTCCAAATGGTTAAGATTTAAATGAAGCGTATCTGCTCTTCGATAATATAAGAATTAAGCAGAGATCTGCTTAGCTGAATAGAAAGGTGAGAAAAAAAATCTTTTACGTATTCTCAAGTTATGCCCATTTGCTTTTTCAAAACACCATAAAACATGACCCAACAACACAACACAAAAAAATAATGTTAAGTTGAATTAATATTTCAGGTTCAGCTTTCAACGAATGAAACATTTCATTTTACCTGATATGATTAGGAGAACAATACACGATATGTAGCATTTGATTTATGTCACAAGAAAGCTCAAATGTAAATTCTTAAATCGATGTATGATAAAATGACACATTTTGTTTTTGTTTAGAGTAACTTACAATGATGTTTACAAACAGTACAAATGTGCCGCTTGTTTTCACATGTTTTAGACCAATAATCACTGTATAGACCCTCCTGAAGAACGATTTTAATTAATGGGGAAAAACGTGTCGGGGGATAACAAAAAGAACAAATAAATAAAAGAAAGGGGGACAACAAGGAAAATAAACAAATATATTGTCTCAACCAAATATTCTCTTGTGGATATTTTATATTGGAGCACAAGAATCACAGTACTTGTTAATTAAGTTTAGAGCATTGGGCAGTCTCAAAGCAAATCGGCACATATCTATGTATCTCCAATTCATATCAAAACAAGCAACAACCCCAAGAAAACTCATCAGTTGCCATAGGCTGCAAATCTGATCATACCAGTTGTGTGTAAAGTAGAAAGCGGGCGCGGGGTGTATAGAAGGCGAGAGAAAGATAGATAGTGTGGGATATAGAGGTAGGGGATGGGAGTAGTTTGAGGCTTTAGACATAACTGAAATAAAAAATAAAACAATTTAAGTTACAAGCTACTAATTAGCCAGGCATAAAAAGTCACCGACTCCCTCAGTTTTACGCACACCATAACATTTCCTAATCTCAAATACTCCATTATCAGTAGGCAAGAGCTAGTGGAGATGGTAAAGTTTGAGACCAGAAAATATATCCTGTATCAATACCCCAATTTTCTCCAAAGAATTACATAAAATGGAAATATATTTTCCCGTTTCTGTTTTTATTTTTTTTCAATTTATGGGCCTGTTTTTAATCTTCGGGTCAGGCAACCTTTGCAGAATATACTCCAGCATCCAGTGCATTGTGGTTCTGTCTTTAAAAAGCAGTGTCTTATTAGAGAGCACAATAGAACGTAAGAAAATCTTACCCATTACATCTTTTACATGTATACATTTCAAGTTGCAAGCTCCTAGCCAGGCATAAAAAGTCACTAACCCTTCCCCAACTCAGTTCTCCTTATACAGACAGCACACCATTTCTTACTTGCCAAGAGTCAACTCACACTAGCCATTGGCTGGAAACCAATATAAATTCTGAGGCCTGAATATTAAACTAAAAAGACAAAGGGCCTGATTCATGGAAGTGTTTTATAATGGCACAATCCCACAGGAAAACGTACCATGAATCAGGCCCAAAGGATCCATTAATGCTTGATGGGGTTAGCTGACAATGCATTTTGTGAAAATCCCTTTTCAACATTCCACAATTCTGGTCATGTCGGTTTGGCAAATTGCTAATAATGGTTAATCCACTCTATTTTATATATATATATGGTATATAGTATTGTTTTTTTCTCCAAGCAGAGATATGTTCTAATAGTTCACACCACAACACTATATAGGTTGGCCTAACTGTTGGTTATTTTTGGCCTTTGTCTGATTAGTACTCAATCGATGTGGCCAAAAGTGTGGGGACATTTCCCAGTAGAGTTCGCAAATCATTGAAACCTTGCAAACATGCATCCATGGGGTTTACATTAAAGGGGGTTGTGGTGGGGCGGGGAGGAACAGGTTCTGATTACTTAGCTTAACTGCAAATTCACTTGTGAGGAAGAGGTCACCTCATTCTCGGAAGTCTACGAGGGTGCTTGAATTCAGGGTAAGAGGAGGCCAGCCTAATCAACATTTCCACTGTTTACAGGCCTGTCTCTGGCCTGCCTTCTGAAAACGTACCCCAAAAACTGGGGCCATGCACTTGCCTTATCTAGAAATTGTCAGTATGCAGGACTATCACTGACCTTTTCAAATGGGGGTCTGCATAGTTATCATAGGGATGATCAAACTACTACACCACCATGTGTCTTATATGGATGCTTGCGTCAGGGCAAAATAAAAATATATGCATTAAGAATATAGTTTTGAACTGCAAGTAGATATAATGTAATAATGAGGTGTGTTGATTGGGGAAGACCTAAGAAGCACCAGACATCAACTTAGCTAAGAAAGAGAACCCATCTTCAATAATGTGAATACAATCAGAATTGGAAAAAAATAGATTTGCAATCGACAATGCATTTACCCAAGTTTGAAATTGCTGCACCTGAACACTTATCTATAGTAACCATTCACTGTCCAACTTACATAATGGCACACTGTTACGGTTGCTTCTGGACTATCACTTAAGAAAATCTTAATGCTCAATTGTATTTGTTGTATGCAACTGCCAACGTTATTTTATGAATTCTTGGTTTTGGCATTGGTTGACTGGAGTGGATAGGCTTCAAAGAGCCTTGTGCTGTGTTAATTGGGACTGACCAAAAACCCTCCTTGATGAGGTCATAGAATAGTTTGGGTAAAAACAGATGTTGATAAAGTTTGGGGGAAACGGACTGTGATTGCATGGGGGCCTGCAGGTTTCTGTCTGTGTTCATCTACAGTGCTGCTATTGACAAACCAACTCAACCCAGGATGGAGTCCCGTGTTTGTTTTCTAGGACAATTTGGTGCCGTATGGCCTCAGATTCTTTGGCAGACAAGTGTTCCAGGAGTGTGACCGGCAGGCCCTTTGGTTGTGATGTGATTGTAATGTTGGGACCACCAGAGAAGAGACATTCTGTTTTAAGAGGGCTAGGTGAGGGATAGGCATCAGTAACGGACTACAAAATATCTGTGGCATATTGTGCTTCTATATTGGATTACTCAGTGGCTCATACAATTGTAGCATCGAGTCAAAGGTTTTGAGTATTTTTAAATCTTAGTTTGTATCTTACAGATCTTCTCCTGCTCAAGCTTGGTTCCTATTATCTTCTCTCACTTACCAATCCTCCTTTAGCAGGCCCAAGTATACTCTCCTTCTGTGACCTCTCCCCTGGAAAGTCTATGCAAGACAGAAGGGAACAACCCTCAGTCAGTGCAATTTGTTCATTTATATCTCCCGCACTCCATGGTTATATTGGTCAAGGAGTCTTTGGGTGTTATTCCACAGACCCTGCATATTGTGTCTCTTTTGCTGGGCTATTGCCACCACCACTCTCACGACCAAGTAGAGTGTCAGACCCATCAGATTGAGCGATGACGCCGATGTCCCTCGGAAGTCCAAATGCTGTGCTACCCCCCCCCCCCCGCAACCCCTCTAGGGAATGTGATCCACTGACTGAGGAACAAACTTTGTGGCAAATTGCCCAAGGCAGGAGTGCTATGTGACACCCACCCTCAGGAAGCAAGGTTTCAGGAGACATTAAGAATAGGTGAAAATGCATAGGGATCAGAGCACAAGAATCAAAACCCAATTGTAGATAATAATATAGTAATGTCCTTACCTATGAATGAGAAGCTCCTAACAGGAACACCCAGGAATGATCCAGCCCCTGACTAATTACCCATCAACAAATACCTGAAATACAAAAATCACTGTCTGCATGGTTTCAGGTACTCATGAAATGGGACCTTTGCGGAAACAGTGCTGCCTCCTGTTTTATAGGGGCTTCGCGATTGAATAAGCGACAGAGGAAAGGACCCAGGATGTGTTTTAAATCACATGACCTGCGTTGTCTCAGTGTATGAGGAAACGAGGAATCCTAGGGACGGCGTCCCACAGCCGCCAGGGCAAGCGGTACCGGAAGGACCCGAAGTCCTGCATAGTGGACGTAACCCGTTGCAGAAGCAGGTAAGAGCGGGGTCGAAGACCGGCATGGCGAGCGTCCGTCCACAATCCTGACAGACAGCATATCGCCTGTCTTTGGGGTTGGCGAGAGGGAGCAGGAGCCGCTTTCCTCCAGTAACGGCCTCAACTGGTCACTGTGAGGAAGGCATGGTATCAATAGTAGAGACAGACACAATGGATACAAGTTTCGAAAACCTTTATTTACACTTTTGATTGAGTTGGTAGAATTCCTAACTGGCCCCAACTTTAAAATGGGAGTAATTTTGACCATTAAACAATACAAGTCAGTCTGGTCAAAACAAAAAGGCCTATGCTAAGAAAAGCTAACCTTGCCCTGTGTTAAGGGAATACCAAAAGAAAATAGTGTCTCAAAAGAAAATGTCATAATGGCTCCAACACCAACTCCCTTTGTCGGGTTCAACCCTATAGGGTCTAGAATGTCTCTCAAACAAAGGATGGGTGGATGGCACAGGTCTGTCAATCTTGCACACTTTGGCTCACTGGTACAATGCAACAGTTCAATCTTAGGCTTTCAAATTCTGGTAGTTCATTCACTTCCTTCAGCTTTGCCCTCCTTGCCATCAATACTTAGTTCACATATTCTTAATTTCTCAAAGTTCTGCACAGGCTTCCCTTTGCCGGGCTTGAACCCTTCTCTCATTCGTGGGGGGATCCCTTCCCCAACTCATATCTTTTCTCTGTCAAAGACTTTCAAGACTGCAACAAATTCACACAGACCTCTGCATGACCACTTCAACCTCTCTTTCAACAATCACTCAATTCACCATTAACAATATCTTGTGGCACCAATACTTCTTGGTACTTATGATGTGTACTCTCATTAGTCTGCCCTCAAGGCCTTTTCAAAGGTTCATAGGTAATACAAATCCCTCTTGGTACCATAGTTCTCATTCTCTTTTAGTTTCAAAGTTTAAATCAACACCAATGGCCTCTTGGTACTTTTAGTTCTTATTCGCCTTCACTTGCCGTATTGGCCTTTTTCCACAGTTCTTATATTTTACTTCTGCCCTCTTGGCATATTTCACAGTTCACAACTTGCACTTCCCTCGTATTCAACTTGCCTGGCTTTCTCTTTATCCTCTCCACTGTTGATCAGCCCGTTGACCTTCATCTTCCACAGCCTGGTTCGCATCAGCCTTGGAAAAACTGTTTGTTCTCGTACCCAGCCTCGCTGAAAGTGTCTCTGTGCGTGCCACATTTTATCTTCACAGGGAGTCCTAATAAGTGGCAGGTGTACATTGTTAGATTTACGTGCCTGACTCTGCCTGGCCTCATTACAGGGACAGGGCCAATGCAAGTCAGGGGATGTAATCAGTCTGACCTCATTCCTCTTCTTCCATGGTGCAGTACTTTTGTCAAGGTAAAGTGGGGAGGAATGATTGTAGTTGTTTTCCATAAAATAAGCTGCAATAGGGGTTAAATGAGTTGTGGAAAAAGGGGGATACAATGTCTTACCTTTGTGTGTTTCTTCATCACTCCCAGAGGACCCCCTACCCAGGTGATCCCCTCTCGCTTGTCTACCCCCAGGGTTGGGATCCAAAAGCGATGCCCTTTCCCTGGCCACCTCAGTACGGAATCCCCGGGGACTAGGTTGTGAAACAGCCTCTGGTTTTTCACATCACCAAGAGCCATCTGGTCCTCTCTCCGCCTGCTACTCGGCAGAGCCGTCCGCTATGCATCCGGCCAGCTCCACCTCTGCTGCCAGCAATGCTCCGTCAGAGCTCCGTCCTCCCTGGGCCAAACTTCTGGCAAGTCTGCCCTCTGTATATAGGCAATAGAAATTGTTTTCGGGTGGTGTCACCCGTCTTTGCCAAAGTTCGTGGTTTATGAGGCATTACATATCCCCTCCCTTCAAGCCTTGATGAACGGTCAGGGCGCAGTCCAGGACATGAACTCTACTTGCTTCAATGGATGCGCAGGGGCATGTGTGATGGTGAAGAAAAGTGGGGCTTGGTCAGTAACCAGGGTGAAGTGTTGTTTTAAAAGATACTAGCAAAGTGACATGACAACCCATTTGACTGCTAAGCATTCCTTCTTGAGCATGGCATACCTAACAAGAGCTTCTGACTAATAAAAAGAATGGGACATTTGTGCATCCCCAGACCCTGGAATAGGATGGCCCCTAGGCTGGTTATCAGATGCATCCGATGTAAAAACAGAGCCGATAAATCTGGACAAGGCAGTACTGCATGCGTATCAAAGCCTTCTCAAGCACCACAAAGGCTTGTTTGGTCCTTTCCCATCTGTGAGGTCAAACACAGGTTACCTGCCCCACATAACGAACATGGGATGTCAGCGGACGGTCAGTAGCAGGAACGCAGGGTGCGCCGGAAGTCCTCGCCCAAAGATGACATGCGTGCTGAGTGGTCTGCGGGGGAAGAGTCCAGCCGAGAACCTCACTGGTCCAGGAAGGTGTCCTGGCAAACAGGGCAATGGGTCAGGGTGGAAGGGGAAAAGGGACTGGGGCTTCCACTAAAAACCAAATGGAGGAGGGCACAGAATCCATAACCTGCGATACAAATGACCTCCTGCTGTATAAATATGAGTGATCCAGTTACATTGCGTCATTCAAGCTTCCTTCATTGTAGGAGGACGACGCTGACTGAGTGAGCCTATGTTATTACTAGGCATATTAGAATGAAGAACCCGAGACACGAAAAGCCACAAACAGCAAGGAATATCCACTACCGCGGTTATCACCTGCTGCATAGAAGAAGACCGAGTAAACTAACCAGAAGAAATGGTATGGGACAGTCTATGGGGTAATCAATAAAGAACTAACCCAAATTTGGTGTCGGACTCTTCCCACAGTAATGGACCCATCATACTCATTCAGTAGGTCAGTAAAAGGAGCGGCCAAGGAGGCAAAATGTGAATAAACCTTAGGTAATACTCGACAAACCCAACGAGGACTTGCTTCTCCTCTGGGGTGGAGGGGTGCAGTGGATGGCCATGACCAGGTCCTGTTGGGGTCTCACTACCCCATTCCCAACTAAGTATCCTAGTTAATGTTGTGGAAGGCAGCAACCATGGTCGTCTTCATTGCTAGACTGTGTAAGGGCTGATAAAACTATGCAGATGTACCAGGTGCTCCAGTCAGGTCTGTGGACAATGTCGTTGTACAGATTGCATGTGGCATATTGATGGTGACTTTGAAGGATATTATTCATAAGCCGATGGAATGTGGCAGATGTTGTGCAGGTTGAAGATGAGAACCGTAAGGGATACAGTCCCTGGGAGTGGCAAAAGCAGTCTTCTCTCAGTCTTCTTGTCTTACCAGGATCTGGCAGTACCCTATCATGTCAAATGGTGATTATGTATTTGGCGTTTCCCAGCCTGTCCAAAAGGTAGTCTTATTCTGGGCATGAAGTGAGTGAGTTTGGGGAAATCAGGTATGAGGGCACTGTGGTTGAAGGGAGCGTGTGAAAGGAAATAATATGGCAAATATGTAATCAGCTGCAGAGTACAAAGTCTAGGCTACCCCTGCCTAGTATGAGAAAACAGATAAGATTGTTCCATGCACATGTGCTGATATTTACAAAGCAAATAATGTAACAATAGGTGAATTGGAAGGTCAATATTTATTCCATGGTCCTTGGTAAACAGTAACTATGCCGACACATGTTGTTTCGACCTAAAAAAAAAAACAAAAAAAAAAAAAAAACAGACGAGGTCGAAATACATGTCGGCACAGTTACTGTTAATGAGTTGGTAGAAATCCATACAGAACGGAATACTCCTATCCCTTTCGGAACAAGCACAAATCGGGGAACTCCATTGACTTGTAGAAGGCTCAATCACTCCCAGGGATGGCTTGTTCTCCACCTCATTTTCAACGGCTTGGACTTGGGCTTCCGGAATCAGTACAGCTTTAGCCATGCTATTAGCCAGAGTAAGGTGTTAATGGAATAAAACACCCCCACTAATGCATCCTGTTATGGAATAAAACGTATCCGTGAAATATTGTAGGAGTCAGGCTAAGGCTTCTTGTTGGTCAGGATTCAACTCTGGGTCGATCCACAGGTCTCACACGCCCGCCTCTGTATTCCCCGGGTCAATCTCTGGAGGATCTTGTGTCTATTGATCAATTACCACAGTTGCTGTTGGGTCTTGCCATTTCTTTAACAGCCTGCCATGACCAGGATTGTAACCAATGTCTCCATTCCCCTTGGTTCACTTCACACATCAAAGGACCTACTGCTTCCAGGAAGGTGTACAGTCTTCTCCAGCTCACCTGAAGTTTGTTCTCAATAGTGGGGAGTAATATCACTTTATCATCTGGTTGGAAGGACTGTAAAGTGTGTGACTTTACTGTAATACCTTTCTTGCAGCCGGTTGACCTGGTGATGGTTCTCCCCATCTCTTAATTTCTCATAGTTATGAACAGGAGGTGGGCACGTTTGGTCACAGAAATTTCTTGGGATGGTTGAGTCTACCATTCTTCCTTGAGTAGATCCAGCAATGAACACTCTCTTTCTTAGTGTAATCAATGGAATAATGCAGTCCCAATTTCGGACTCCTGGGTCAATAGATTTTTATAACATTTGATTTAGACTCTGGTTATACCTTTCCACAGGTCCATCTGTTTGGGGATAGTACACAGCAGTGATCAAATGCTTTATGTGGAGTACCCGACGGCCTGCTTTAGAAAATCAGAGGTAAAATGGGCACCTTGATCCATACCCATTTCTTTCGGTAGTCCCACTCTATCCTCCCATCTGCTCCGCGTCCTGCATCCAGCAAGCTCCACACCTCCCACCACCGACAATGTTCCGTTCTCACTGGGCTGAGCTCCTGCCGCCTCCACCATCCGTACACAAGCAAGAGGGTTTGTCGCCGGCCGTGTGTTTCTGGCGTCTCCAGTCTTAGCCACAGTTTGTGGTCTGTGAGGCTTGACAGGATCTGAACTGTCTGAAGGGAGCATCCATGGGTCGGGAGCCTTTGATCAACTGAGGGACAAGCCTTGTTATTCAGAGATTGGTTTGGTAACTATGTTTTTATTGTGTGTGTCTCTGTTAACTCTTGGTTGAATGTATAAAATAATTATTAAACACGCACAAATCTATTATATGCACAATTCAAAACCATCAGGTAGCCTTGAACTGCAACAAGAAAAATAGCATGGGGGCCAAAAAGTGACTGTGTGAAAGAGTTAATGTCGTCGGTCTGAACACCCCTTCCAAACCAGATTAATTTGTGCAACCATAAATACATCTTCATATGCAGCTTTGCTGCTGACTATTTCTCTCTCGAATCGCATTCTTTCTGGTGTTCACTAGTGGAAGCATCAGTGACTCATTTGCGTGGCCCAGTTCCATCAGCTTCCGAAAAGGTGGCACTTGTGACAGATAAACTTCCATTTCTTTTTTCTAGATTTCTATTGTACCAATGGGATCTGATCAAGCAAGTCTGCTTTTCACCTTTATGGCTATTTAAACCTGGTCTTCTTCATTACCCTGGGCGATAAATCCTGCAGAGTCATCACTGAACTTCAGCCTAAAGTCTCCTCCCATGTGGCCAGGGGACGACAGCCGCTTCCTGACCCTGGAGGTGGTATTATGAGGGAGGATCACATGGGAGGAGATGGCTGTCGGGTGGATGTGATGACCTCATCAAGAGAGATGCGCTATTCTTCCATTCATTCTATAATACCTAAACTCCTGATGGCATGTTGTCATTATACCAATCCTTCCAGTGGTAAAACCCCAAAATACCTTCTTGCTACCTACGCAGGATTAAAGTCACACTTCATGTGTTCATAACGATCACTCACCTGTTAATGTTGGTTTTGATGTGAACAAAACCCTAATGTAAAAAAGCTTTAAAAAAGGTCAAAAACTCCTCTCGACTCCAACTCCCATAAAACCTTCAGTACTGTGACGACGAGGAGAAAGGAGTTGATGTGGAGCAGAAGAAACACCAATGTGCAGGCTAGCTGCTGTAATGCCCATCAGTTGTGTGGGATATTTAAAAATGATGTGCGTTTTTATGAAACCAGTGAAGGGGAGAAGAGAGACACAGTGCGGGCGCAGCAGGAAGCAGAACCGAATGCAGACAAACACGAGCAAACTCCAGAGATGCTCAGGAGACTGTACAAAACTGGGGACAAAGCTGGCAAGATCCTAGCCTGGCTGGAACGTAGGGATGCCGGCCATCGGCACGTCAGAGAAATTAGAATAACACAACTGGAACTATTACAATCTGATTGCGATATTGCGGAATGTTTTGCAGACTATTATGCTGACCTATATAAAGCCCCAAGTGAACCCATCAGCACTAACGTGCTTGAAGATATCACGCCCGCTGTCTAGACCCAACACAAAAAAACACTCCTGGACAACGATACTACAGAGAAAGAAATCGTGCCAGAAATATCGCAATTGCAATCAGGGGAAACACCAGGACCCAACAGGTTCCCAATTGACATATGGAAGAAGTTGGGAGGGGCGGAGATGGCCCCACACCTGCTTAATATGTTCCGGCATTATAAGGAGCAAGGGACCCTATCACCTGATCTACGCAAAGCTAATATAATTGTCATCCCAAAACCAGATAAATCCCCGGAGCTGTGGAGCTCATACAGACCGTTCTCTCTAATCAACAGCGAAACAAAAATCTTGGCAAAAGTCCTGGCAAACAGGTTACAGAGGGTAATATCCTCGTTGGTCCACCCAGACCAGTGTGGATTCATGCCACAAAAGTCCACACGCATGAATATTCGCAGACTTTATCTTATACTGGAAAAGCCTCTACCCTGCAGGAACCTCTGCCACTGCTAGCTATTGATTTTGAGAAGGCTTTTGACTGTCTTCTGGGAGGCCCTCTGGGTGATCATGTTGCAAATGGGATTTGGGGAATCCTTTACGGGATGGGTCCGGCTACTGTACGAGTCTCCGGTGGCGGAGGTCAGAGTAAATGGGTGGCCCTCATGAGTCTTTCAGCTGAGGAAGGGAACACGATAAGGGTGCCCCCGGTCCTTGTTACTCTTCGCACCAATTATCGAACCCTTAGCCATACTACTACGTCAAACAAACTCATGGAAAGTCTTCCGCTGGCCTAAAAGGTGTAAAGGATAAAGTCTACCTATACGCAGATGACCTCCTGGTGTATTTAGCAGATGCAGTTCGCACTTGTCCAGAAGTTACAAAGATACTTGAACAGTACGGGTCCTTTAGTGGACCAAGAGTGAACTGGAGCAAATCCATCATTTTCCCAATCAAAGGGGCAATACAAGCAATTCCCACACACTGCCCATATCGCATTGAATTAGAACACTTTTGATACCTGGGGATCCATATCACAGCAGATCTCTCGGAGTACATAACTAAGAACCTACACCCAATCACAAAGAAGTTCATTGCGGATGTTCAACATTGGGTGCTACTCCCACTGACACTGCTAGGTATATCTGCGCTCTTTAAAATGCTTGCCCTACCACGCTTTCCAAAATGCCCCACTCCGAATACCAGACCTGGAATTCCATAAGATTGACAGCATCCTCAGACAACTGATATGGGGTGGGGGGCATGCACAAATTGCATTACAGACACTACAATGCTCCATTTGGAGGGTCGAATTGGGATACCACACTTGCAATCCTATTATTGGGTTAGCCACATGGCAGTGGTCAACGACATCCTACATGGAGACAAAGAACTACATCACATCCGAGCAGAGATCACCGCAATGCGAGGCATATCCCCGCTCGTGTGCCTTTACCAGTAGTTACCAAAACCCCCCTCCCCGTAGAATGACACCTCATATTGCATTAATATGGAGGGACAAACACATTGACTGGGACAAAAAGATCACCCTGGTACAAACACTATGGAGAAACATCATTCTGCCTGAAATAAGTAAACTGCCAACATGGCCGAACTGGATAGCGGCGGGAATAATTCAAATCAGAGACGTAATTGCGGAAGGCCAATTGACCTCCTTTGAAGACTTATCTGAATGATATGGCCTCCCCGCCACTGAACGCTATCGCTACCTCCAACTAGCGTATGCAATGCACACATACCTCCCCACACTGTTGAATATGCCATAGTTTACACCGCTAGAGAGGAATATAGTTGTAGAGCGTATACCCAGCAAGATTACCTCTATCATGTACAATGTTATATCCTCCTTCGCCACACCTGAACTAAGTAACTTAAAGCTCAACTGGGAGGGGGATGTCGGACAGATACAATCCGAAGACTGGCTAACTGCATCACTGTATCCACGGGAAACCGCGATCTCGGCATAAATCCGGTTGACACAGCTAAACACACTACACAGAGTGTACTACCCACGAGTCGCACTGTATCGATGGATACACGCCACCGATCCCAATTACTTACAATGCCTACATGAGGAAGGTACATTCTTCCACATCCTATGGGAATGTCCCCAGATTCAAGAATAATGGCAACAATGCAGTAATAAACTGACCGAGGTCTTGGGCACACCGTCACAAGGGATCCCAAAATTATGTTGCTGGGTATCGAGGAAGAGGGGGGAGACAACACGCTTTGAGAAACTATTCCTCTCCACAACTACAGGATTCATCAATATAGCAAGACTGTGGGGGTCCAGTGTAGTCCCGCTATTTGCACAATGGGTAGTGGACGTAAAAATCTGTAGGTTGATGGAGCAACGCATTTACACTGCCACAGGGTGCCCCGGGAAAGCGAAAAAGATTTCGCAGAAATGGGAAGAGGCTAATTGAAACAGATCTGGAACATTGAACTGAACAATGTATGGGAACGGATCGAGGGTGTGATATACTGTACCATACTAACGAATGGAGTGGAGTGGATTTTGCATTATTTGTTTACTATGGTGTGATGAATGTGTAAGCTCTATCACCAATGTTTCAAAACCAATAAAATGTTTTATTAACAAATACGGCAGAGAAGTAATTGACCCTTACAAGGCCCGGAGAGCTAATCTGAAACAATTCACCAACAGTCTCTGAACCATCTTAGAAGTCTACCCCAAAAAGATGGATTGGACCAGGATCGGTTCATGCAAAGCAAGGGTGACAACCCAGCCAGTGGTTTCAAGTGACTTACATAATGTTTTGAGCAATACTTTGGGGTCTAAAATGTGGAAGAAACCATGCAGCAAACAGTGGTCTCTGTGTGCATAATGGTGCTGCAACCCAATAATCACAGACGGTATTAAGGAAGTACTAATTGGTTGAGAAAAAAAGAATTTGACTAAGGCATGGATTGTTAGATGTGCAGCATTTTCAAGTGAAGGCAGAAAGACTACTAAGCAGTGCTTAATTTGTGGCACTTATCGTTTCAGATTTAGTTAAATTATAATGCTATGTTTTGGCAACTTAACTATTTTACGATCAGTCAAACAGTCACACAAGCCACAACAGTGCGAACCACACTATCATTGCTGTGCTCGTCATTCAGTTTCATAAGTGGTCATACCAGCACAATGCACTAGTCAGCCTACAGGACACTGGCACCATTCTACTAACACCACAACAGCGTGGGTGGCTCAGGCAAGTGGTGCAGGCAGCAGCCAGATAGCCACAATATCAGGTTTTGCTCATTATTTCAGCAGGCAGTTGGGTAAACATGTATGTGCGAGTGTCAGTATGAGGCTGGCTTTGTGGGCACTGCCAGGTTTTTGTTTTTTTTAAGCAGGGCAGTTTCCCTTTTCCCTCTGGTATGCAGATATCCCTTGGTTCACCAGTACAAAGACGTGTGCCAGGTCTCCAACTTAATGAGCATTAAAAGCACAGAGGCACATGACTGATCGGCGCTGCACTGACACCAGTTTAATTAGTGAAGCAGCGGGGGACCCAGTACAGGGAGGCAAAAGGACAGTTACTAGCCAACCGCACCACCAGAGGGGCAAGACCAGGGAAAAGGCCTCTGCCAAGGAGGAGTGCTGACCCAAAGAAGATCATCTTGCTGATGTGTTTGACAACCAAGTTCGTTCAGTGATGATTTTTGTCTGCATTTGCCCATCACTTTACCATAGGGCAGAAACACGTTTCCTCTATTTTCTGTTGATGTCAGAGAACATGGATTTGGTGCCACGTTTCTAGTAACAAATGCATTGTTATTTTGATGGTATTTGAAATCACTCATCGCCCATAATGGGCTGGTGGAGGGAGTTGCAGCTTTAACACCAAATACGTGGACACTGTAGGAAGCAGCAGTGGTTGAAAGTAGCAGCGGGCAGCGATCCACCACCCCACGTGGTACAGTTGTGCTATAAAACATTTGGGCCCTGGCACTTATTTATTTACGAATTAAGCACTACCTCCAAGACTAGACGAATGCTGAAGCAAATTTAGCCTCCGTGAGGGACAAAGGGCATGATGAATCCTCAGGTTAAATGGAAACAAGAGAGTGAGAGGAAATTCTGTCAACCAAGGACAAGAGCTCAAGATAGACAGAGGGTGAATTTGCACAATGATCAGTGCAATTGTTATACAGAGTTTGGCACTGGAAGCCTGAATACCCGAACTGACCTGCTAAACAGAGTGCTTGGCCACCTTAACCCCCTTTTCTGCAATCTTTTCCACCAACTCCACAGCGTGGTTCATTTAATCTGCAATAGGATAGCCAGTGGACCAACAACATTTCTTAACCACCGATTCCACCTGATCATTCTGTAAAGTGTTCTGTTAGTGGGAAAAGTGTTTCATGTCTGGTTGATACTGGAACATCTCGCTCAACTACGAGAGGGTCTCAATGTATGTTCTGATTAAGCAGTGACTACAGGGGAGGGTGTCAACCAATACCCCTGCTTGGATCCTATTTCTAAACATCCTGCTTTCTTAGTCCCTGTTCGCCTGTGAATTTATTTAGGATTTTATCTGCTACTATGTATGGAATCTTAAAAGCTTGTTGTAAAGGAGACCCGAGGTTGCCAGCCATCTGGGCTGAAGAACTAGGGAAAGATATTGATCTGAATTGTTGGCAGCAATGCTGTGGTAATACACCCCTAGTGAGTATCGACTGGGGCCTACGAGCTTCACCAACAAAGCTCCTTTTTAGGTCTTACTGGACGCCAGTACAATTATTCAAAAGACACCTTCTGGAGAACGAACTATGTTGGAAGTGTAAAAGCGCAAGGGGCACCCTCTGTCATTTGATCTGGTTCTTTTCAAAGGCAAAGACAGTCTGGGAGGTGGTCTACGAGAGGCTGGGTTTGATCCTGTGTTGTACAGTCCCTATGACTGCCTCTCTACTGGTTCTGGGGGGGTGCGTCTCTAGTAGAGGAAGTTTCAATCGGCAAGAAAATCTGGCTTTTCCGTGCTTGCATGATTGCGAAGAAAATGATATTAAGATCCTGGAAATCGACTAGCTCCTTTTGTATCGATGACTTGAGTGGAGGAGCAGCTCACGAGGTCTACCTATGAGAAAGTTATCTACAAGCAAGCAGGAGACATCGATACGTTTTGGGACATATGGGGAAGCTTCCTTGATGTATATGGCTGATGTGTTAAAAGTCTCTATAATTCGATTTTCTGGTGACTTAATTGCCAATGTTTTATGATCTACTACATTCATTCTTGTATAGACCGATCTCATAGCCATTGTAATATGTAATGTTTTTGTTGATTCAAGCTTCTGGATGTTAATATTGCTTGTGTTTTTGTCTATAACTTTTTTCTGACTCTCCTTCTTCCTCCTTTTGTCTCTTCTTTCCCTTACTTTATTAGCTTATTTATTATTGTCCGGTTGCATGGTATACTCCATTTATGTTTCACTGTTGGGTATTTGACTGATTATTGTGCTTATCTGTTTATGTTGCAAAATAAAAATGTTGAACCATAGGATTGTATCTGCTCAGTAAAACTGAACTATTTACTGTTCCCTTTGTGGTATTATATTTGGATGTTCCATTACAGAGCAAAACGTAATTTTTGGCTGCTTTACAACTGTTTTCAAAACACACTGACAAACTAGCGGATAACACTACATTGTTACAACAGGGACAGTTGGACCACGTTTTTCCCCCCATTTAGTATCCATGCATGCAAAGGAAGCTGGATGCATATTGAATGTGGAACCTGTGTGCATCACTCTGAACTCAGCAGACAGGATCCCATTTAAAAAGGAGGAAGAAAGCAAAAGGGACAAATGCACCCCTGACATTTTGGGGGAAATTTTTAACCACTGCTCGATGATTCGCTTCAGCCCCCTTTTGAAACGGTGCGGCCACAAATGTCTGCGCTCCACAGATGGGCCCCCACCTGAGTCTTAGCACCAGGACACCAGTGGAGCTGGTCATGTATCTGTTAACTTTAAACACCTGATGAATCATCTCCTCAAAGGACTCGGAAGGGGAATCTTCAGTGCCACAGCCTTTGAATGCCCATTGGAATGCTAGTTCCTGAGGTGCAAGTGATGACACAGCAAGCCCCATAGTCAATCCCACTGCACAACACCATCATAAACCAGGTTCCCCCAGCAGTACAACTGGCGTTTGCATGGCCTGCAACAGAGGTGAAGAGTCAGGCCCTTCTTTTCAAGCTTCACTAACTGACGAAAACCAAACAGCACAGTCTCAGTTGTGTAAAAGGCATATGTGGCTTCCCGGAAGGCCCTATGCCCCCTCATTGTAGAACCTTTTCTATGCTCAATCTGCCTTTCTGTCCACCTGGTCAAACACAGCAGATCATTTGCAGCCATAGAAAACCGGCCCACCAAACTGGACAAAATGGCAGATAATTAAAAACAATATTTTGTGGTGGATGGGGGTTATGTTCCCAGTAGAGAGGAGTGGGTCATATGGGTAATACTAAAAAGATGGAATCGAGGTTGGCACCTCACAAGTAACTGCTGGGATGAGAAAGAGGGACATGGAGGTAATGCAGCACTTAGAAGCAGGAGAATTCAGGTATGATTTAGCTATATAGAAAAGTGATATTACCTCCATGTCCCTGTCTCCTCGTCACAGTACTTACTTGTGAGGTGCTACAAGTAATCCATTCCATTAATATCACATAAATGCCCCACCCATTTCTACCGAGAGCATAACACTTCCAACCTCCACAATGTATTCCTACCATCCTGACAGAAACTCCGGTTGGGGGGGGGGGGCTAGGGGGGGGGTTGAGCTACCTGCTGCTCCATCTATCCTCTACCTTGCTGAGCTTGGAGGGCCAGACGGTATTCTCCCACCCACTCCCTCCGGATCTTCCATTCAGGTGGCCAAGGAAGGACCATTGCTTTTGGATCCCAACCCTGGGAGTGAACAAGCGAGGGAGGATTACCTGAGTGGAGGGTGACTGGGAGGAGGATACTGTTGAAAGATTTCTCTCTACTACACCTCTTTATGGAACCCCCAAAATGTTTGCTTTTATTTTGGAATCTGACCTGTACTTTTTGCAGGAGCCAAGCATCCTATCCAGCTGTAAGAAACCCGAGACCTGGCTGAAGGAGGGTTGGCAACCAACTTATGCTGCTGTCCTGGAGGAGCCCTGTGGTGTTTGTGATCTTTAATAGTCCTGCGAAGGAGCTACAACCCTTGGAGTGAAGGGACTATCCATTCTCGACGCCTGCTCTGTGCCCTGCCAGAGGAAGACTTTGCAAGTGCCTTGGAACCATCCTGTGGCTGACCAGCTTCATTTTTGGGCTACCGTGCGGCTGGCATCACCGTACCCAGTTTCGGCCTGAAACCTGGGGGATCATCAGCTGGCCCTACGAGACTAACTCCTGCGGCTGCTGAGTCCTTTTGCAAAGCCCTGCTGCGGTGACCACTGTCCGAAATAGCTTACATGAATGTCCCGAGAAGGTTGCTGCATCGAGTTTTTCTGCATTTTCGACCGAGAGTCCTTGCAACAGTAAAAGACACCAACCGGAGATCAGCTCGAACCTACAACCCCTGGGAATCGAGGACCGCGACTTTCAGCAGGAAAAGCAACGTCAGACACTTCTTTGTTCTGCCAAGTCTGGGGAAGAATCGAAGTACGGGGGGGGGTAAGTTAAAGAGGTTCTAACCTACCCCTATAATCCCATTATACGTCTATGGGCTTGTAAAAAAGCTTAGTTATAACAATATTGGCTTTGCCTTAGCCTGCTTGCGCAAGTCATCTGACTGCTGGGGCTACTTTTGGGCATTAGTCTAACGTGAACCCTAACCCCAAGAACCCTTCACTGGACCCCCGAGACCCTACCTGCATTGTTTCCTGCATCCCAACTGTAACCTGTACTATTGGGCAAATGGCCACAGGCAACTTAGGGCTGGACAATTTTAGTTAGGGATCATCTCTGTGGACCTTTTGGTGCATAATACTTATCTAACCTTTCCTTTGCAGGAGTTTCTGATATGTACTATGCCCTATAGCAAAGTGAATGTACATATGTATTTTAGTATGATAGTATTGTGTGATAAGTCTACCTTCTAGTAGTCATTTTTCTATAGTGTGTTTTGGCCATAAATAAATAACTGTATTTTTATACATCCTGTCTAAGTGTAATCTGTGATTCCCATTGTGTGACCTCATTGTGTACCCCTTACAAGCTCACCACCTCTGACGAACTTAGTCTAGACCGCCTGTCACAGCTCCCTAAACTGGTTTAGCTACAGCTTCCCAAGTTGTCCCCTTCATAATATAGATTGGCCTTCTATACATCTGTCCACCAGGCCAAAGTATAGAAAATCAGTCCTTACAGATACCCGTGGGCGAGACATGGTATTCCCCCAGTCCTGAAAACACTTTAACCTACTGCCCCTCTGCTTTTGTGGGGTGTTTACAATCTCACCTCATCTCCCCATCCCCATTTCCAACAAATACTGAGACGAGGAGGAGGCGACAAAGATCAGTAAATATTACCCATAGCAATAACATGGGGAAATTAAGGGAAACCTACCCTAGAAAGAACTGGTTGTCCCACTATTACAGGCAGGGAGGCAGGGTCAGGCACTCTATAGCAACTACTCACACCTGACTCCACTTGACAGTTTGGTTAACTATAAAAAAGGTGTTGTCATGAACACAAGAATGCGCGAGCTCGGGATGCAGTCCGGACCGGTGGAGCCCAGGGGCGCAGAGAAGCAGGAGATGCAGACTGGAGAAGTACGGGTGCGGAGA
This sequence comes from Ambystoma mexicanum, assembly GCF_040938575.1. Taxonomy (NCBI): domain Eukaryota; kingdom Metazoa; phylum Chordata; class Amphibia; order Caudata; family Ambystomatidae; genus Ambystoma; species Ambystoma mexicanum. The sequence continues at coordinate 687,293,732 of NC_090928.1, forward strand.
TGCTAGCACAGTGTGTGTGGGCTGTAGCGTGGGAGCTGTGCCTCCAGGAAGACAGAGAAGCGCTGCCTGCATTCCGCAGGACAGGTCCGGCAAAGTGCTTGTTCCCTTGGGGCCAGTGCCGACCCCAAAGGTGCCTGAGGGGCAGGTGGCAAGACCCTGACTTCAATCCCGCACTTCCAGAAGGAACCGCCTCTCAACCCGACACTGCCTGTTGAGTTTCATGGGTAATCCGAGAGAAACTCGGCAGCGTGCGTTTGGACGAGAGCGGAGCGGGAGAAAAGCACGGACAGTAAAGCGGCACAGAATTGCAAAGAAAGGAAAGCATTAAAAGCGGAAAGTGCAGCTGAAGGCCAGAGTGAAGCAGAAAGCATAGCTGAAAGCAAAAGCATAAAGGCAGTACGAGCGTGAAGGCTAAAGGCATAGCTACAAGCACAAATAAAGCGGAAAGGAAGATCTGAGTGAAAAGCAAGCAAGAGACTTATCTAAATAGAAAGTGAGAGAAAGTGGAAAGCACAAGTGCGTAAGTGGCCCGTAACGGGAAGAGAGAGGGGCACAAAAATAAAGCAAAGAAAGGTGCCAGGGGCACGATAAAAAGGAAACCGAAAAACCGGTGCAAGTGTGCATGGAAAGGAAAGAAGAAGTAAAGGGGTGTAAGAAGCACCTGAAGAGTGTCAGGAAACAAAATGACAAGAAAAAGAGAGGGGTGGAAGGGTCAGAGTGGTCGCACCTAGGAAAAGAAAAGAGCCTGGCATTTTCAAAAGCAAAAGGTTGGCAAAAAGGAAAAGATACATCCTATACCATGCAATTTGTTTTTTAATTAAAAGGGGCCTACATCTGGGGAAGGGTGCCCTGTGAAATGAAGAAAGCTGGAAGAGGCCAAAACCTTGGGGAAAAGAACCGAGAGGCCAACAGGGAAAGCCTCCTGATAACAGTGACTTTGTGTTTAAAGGTTGGAAGGGGCCTGAGCTGGTGGGGTGGACCCTAAGGGGCTCAACCAAGTAAGAGACTTTAAAAAAAAAAAAAAAATATATATATATATATATATATATATATATATATATATATATATATATATATATATATATATATATATATATCTTTATTAACAACATACAACAGAGGCAATATTTACTTGCATAATCGTACTTCACATGTTGTTCCCCAACGTTGTCCCACCCTTCCCACCCCGTCTTTTGCTTCCTTCATTAGTTCTCCTCACACCTCATTGCCGCTTCTTGCATTCCAGTTCTCGCTTCATGCCCGTCTGGCAGAATAAAGTTATTGTTAGGGCTGTCGACTGTAGTATATCCGCCCCTGTGTCTTGTTTTTGCTCCCTTATTGCCTTTTCCCACACTCCCATTTCTGCTGTTGTCCATTTCTGTAATTCTCCCCACCATTTTTCTACACTTGGCCCTCTCTCCGCTTTCCAGTTCATTGCAATGGTAGGTTTGGCCAACACATATATTAAATCTTTGATCTTCCCCATTGCTTTACCTTTTGTGCCCCTTTGGATGAGAACCAGTATGCATGCCTCCGGGAATTGGATATCTAATGTAATACCTCCCAGGGCCACCTTCTTAGCAATTTGTCTCCAGAACTCTTGTATGACTTTGCATTCCCAAAACATGTGCGTCATTCCGGTCTTTCACTGCTATATATTGGGCATTTCTGTCTGCTTGCTCCTCTGAATTTGGTTTCAGGTATGCCCTTTGTGTGATGTATAAATGTAGTAGCTGTAATATGGCGTTCCTAGAAACTTTCTTATGGTAATAGGCTACTTTCTGACAGTCTTTGTCTGCGAAGGTCTTCCCCAGTTCCGCTTCCCAGCCCGCTCTGCACTTTAGTTTGTTACTGGAGTGGCAGTCAATCAGCACATCATACAGCCTTGATATGGCGTACCCTCCCTCACAAATGTATATTATTGTTTCCATTTCCTCTTTACTTTTTGTTTGTTTCTTCTACCTTTGACCATCTGCTTTTATCGTATTCACCAGAGTGTTAAGTAGCAGGAATTGCCCCTCGTGTATACCCGTCACTTCTTGTAGTTTCCGAAAATTCCAGCAATTCGTTCCCCCCTGTACCCCCCCACCGAGGTCTGCTATCGTGATGATGCCACAAGACTCCCAGAGAGTGCACACACTAACTCATAGGGCTCTTTTATCTGACATCACCGCTGGTAGCGGAATCTGTGGCGATATCGGGTCTTTAATTCCTATCGTTTTGCAAGTCCTCTGCCATATGTGTATGCCTAATCTAACTAGATGTGGGTAGTCGCGTGGTTTTGTCGGGGCAATCCATATTAGATCTTTTAAGTATAGGTGTTGGACTGCAGTTTGTAGAAGTGCCGTGACTACTGTGGGGTCATCTGCCAGCCAATTGACTACGTATTGCATCTGGCATGCTAGATAGCATAGTTCAAAAGGTTGGAATCCGCAGCCCCCCCTTGTTCGTAGGGCCTCTGTAGCGTGCCAAGTGCCACTCTGTGTCTGCCCCCCCGCCATAAGAAATGTGTACACTATCTAGTTTGGTGAAAAATTGCTTCAGAATGTTATATGATATGTTCCCGGAGCAGTGCGTTAGGCGCGGTAGTGCAACCATTTTTAGAAGCTGTGCTCTCTCCATAACCAACAGTGGAAGTTTCCCCCAGAATTGCATGGATTTTGTCAACCCTGCTCTCGCTTTGATAGTGTTATGGGTGTGTTCTTGTTTTGGGTCGTGATGAATGTCTAATCCTAGGTACCTGAAGGAGTCCTTGCTCCATGGCAGCGGTAGGGCAGGCAACTCTGCCTTGTCGGTTGTAGCTAGTTTAGCCAGCGGGAACAGGCAGGATTTGTTCTGGTTTATAGCTATCCCTGACAGTTTACTAAAATTGTCCAATAAGTCTAGTATGTGCTGTAAATTCTCTTCAGGGTGCTGCAGGTATATTAGCATGTCATCTGCGTACAATGACACTATGTGTCGTACCCAGTCTATCGTTATTCACGCTTCTGCATATTCCTGCCTAATGTGGCTATCGGTTCCACCGCCAGCATGTACAACATTGGGGATAGTGGGTAGCCCTGTCTCGTGCCTTCTGCAACTCCCACCTGTCCGAGAATGTGCTTCCTGTCCTAACTCTAGCCATGGGTTTGTTGTATATTAGTTTCACCCATCTCATGTACTATTTTAACCATTGTGGCGTATCGCCAGTCCCAGTGCACAGAGTCAAATGCTTTGGTTGCATCTAGTGAGACCACTGCGCACTGTTCTTCCTTTCCCCTCAGTACTATGGTGCAGTCTCCTCAAGTTCTAGGAGATGTTCCTAACTAGAACATATCCTGTTTGGTCGGGGGGAGGGGTGTATAATTTCTGATATTACTAGCTTGAGCCTGTTCGCCACTAGTGCTGGGAGAATTGTGTTGTCTTGATTCAATAGAGACAGGGGTCTGTAGGGTCCATATTCCTCAGTATTTTTATTGGGTTTCGGTAGAGGGATGATATACTGCCTCGCTCATGCTATCTGCCTCGCTCATGCTATCCGGGAGTGTCCCCGTATCGAATGCTTCATTGTATATCCTTGTTAAGATCGTTGCTAGCTTCTCTGCGTATTCTTTGTAATATTCCCCTGGTAACCCGTCCATACCTGGTGCTTACCCTCCACCCCCCCATGGGCAGTGTTCTTATTGTAGCTACCACCTATTCTGTGGTTATAGGCTTGTCTAGTGCATGAATCTGTTGACTGTTTAGGTGTGGTAACTTGATGATGCCTAGTGCTTCCTGCAGTTGCTCCCCTCTATCCGCGTGAGAGTCTTTGTATAGCTCTCGATCGTATTGGTAAAACACCTTGTTCACTCCTGCCTGCGTGTTATCTACCCGGCCCTCTGCAGTTTGGATCGAGTATATTGGGGTTTTCTTGTTGTCACTTTTGTATAGCCAAGACAACATTCTGCTAGGTGTATCCCCCTCTGCGTGACTTCAAGGTATTGTGTGTATCTGAATTTGCCCAGCCTGTCCCATTGAGTCAGGCACTCTTATCTCAATTTAATTTCCTTCTCCAGGTGATCGTCACCCTTACTTGTCTTCCCTTCTATTTCAGCAAGTTTTAGTTCTGCTTCTTGAAAACCTGAGGTGATGGCCTTGCGCACCCCCCTGCTTTTTTTTATCATATCTCTCCCCCTAAGCACCACTTTATATGTTTCCCATATTGTGCCCACACTTTTGACACTGCCCTCGTTAATCTTCAGGAACTCTGTCGTGTGATCTCTTACGTGTTCTTTAAACGCTATGTCTAGGAGTGCTTTGCTGCGAAGTCGCCAGGTTGGAATGGACGGTCTAGGGGTTGTTATTACCAATTTGAGTATTAGCGGGGCGTGATGGGACAACACCCTTGTCTTGTAGTCTGCCTCCTCAAATTATCTCATATTTTCCTCTCCTGTTAATAGATAGTCCAATCTCGTATGTACTTTGTGTGGGGCGGAGTAGTGCGAGTAGTCCCTTTCTGCCTCATGGAGAGTCCTCCATATGTCAAATAGGTGGAATTGGTGTAGAAGGGTGCCCAAAACTAGCTGGTAGAGCCGGTCTTTTGAACCACTCGTCTGACCTATCTGTTAGGGGGTTTAATGTGCAGTTGAAGTCCCCGCCCCATATTAGGGCCTCATTTGTTTGCTTACCAATCTCTCATGGCTCTGCAGTGTTGTCGCAGTTAGGCTGTGTTGTTTGCCGCCAATTTATGCCCGGTTGTGTGGAACTTGCAGCCCGCCTTTTCTGCAATCCTCTTAGCGTTCACTGCTTGTGCTCAATCTTCCACCCTTCGTCTGTGGAAGCTCCGACTCTGAATTACCAGCAGTTATTTGATTTTTATGCAGTTACTAGCTTATCATTTACATGATCCGCAGGAGCTACCTCGAGGCACGTCTGCTACACATGGCAGTTAGCCACGCCCCCCCCAACCAAGTCAGAGATGTATTCGTTTTGTTGTACTGTTGAAAGGTTTGAAGCGTGGGGAAGGGAACCCTGAGAAGCTTACAAAAGGGATGGTGTTACAATTGTTCTATGGCGTTTTGAAACTTAATAGCTGAAGCTTGGGGAAGGGAACACCAAGGAATTTAACCCTTTAAGTGCCATGGGTATTTCACCCCAGTGCCAGGGCCTTTTTGGGGGATTTCGGTATGTGGCCATTCAATGGCTTGTACCTTTTTTGTTACAAGAGATATCTCGGCCAAATTTGGCTCCTTTCCCCCCCACATGTAGGCGGTCGTAACGCCACCCGGAATCCTAGGTTGCTATAGAGGGATGAGAGAAAATAACCAAAAAGACGGGAAATTTTGGGTTTTTTTCAAAAAATGCCAATAAAATGATGTACAAAGAAGCCTGTGGTTTTTTCCTTGTAAGAGCTAGGAACGAATGGTTTGCTGTGCTGAATTCCCCGATTTCCTGGCTTTCAAGAACAGGTTGAGTGGAAACGAAAAAAAATGATTTGATCTGGTTATCAACCGTTTTGTGAGAGGTAGGCAATTTTGGCCATTTTTGCCAATTGGACATGCATGGACGGAATGGAAGAAAAGGATAGGAAAGCCGAATTGGAGGACAGAAAGGCATATATTTCTGAAAAGTAGACAAAACTCAAGTTTAGGAAGGGGTGATTTGCGTAGGTCAGGTAACAACTAGGTAGGGGAAACTGCCATAGATTGGGGGAAAAGCGGGAAAATGACCGAAAAAAAAGGTATGTGTTGGACATGGTTGGCTTGGTACGGCAATGGCTTCTATGAATTTTGAGAAAAGCAATGCTCCGCTACATTTCCCCGACTCTTGCAGTTAGGAGAGCACACATTTTTTGTAGTGTTTTACAAAACAAGCAATACCACAAGCCAAACACTAAACCATGGTACACAGGAGTTTTACGCTCGCTGCCTGAACAGACGCACTCAGCATGTGTAAATCGGGAAAACCAATGTGGTGAGGAACAGCAAGCATACATTTTTTGAAAGAGCACAGGCAGACCTTTTCAAGGGTAGGTGACTTGTGCAGGTTACAAAAGCGTATGGTGCCTAAAGCAGCGACTAAATGTAGGTCACATTTGGGAAATGAAAGGGTTGTGTGACAAAGGGCACCAGCAAATGGGTCAAAACGTTATGAAAACCACACAAACACAACATATGGCCTACTGTCCCGCGTTCCCACAGGTGTCCCGATGAAAACGGTACCTCACATGTGTGGGTGCACCTACCTGGGCACCAAGGGGAAAGCCTAAAACACAAGTAACCCCAAGCGACACTCATGGCAGGGTGTCAGAGCCGCTTGCAGGGCAGTCAGCACAACACCAGTGGCAGGGTGTTAGGGCCACTTGCTGCTTCAGTCTCTCCCCCAGGCAGGAGTGTGGGCAGGGAGCTACCAGTAGCAAAGAGCGCACATCTGTGGCAGGGTGTTGGGACCATTTTCCTCTCTTAATGTTTGGACACCTGCTATCAGTGTTCATACTTGTGGAGGTGGGGTGGCAGGCATCGACTCCAATGGAGTGTGCACACAGCACTGCAGGGACGAAAGATCGGGAGCCAGCTGCTTCCCTTTTCTGTCCTAGTCATTTCACTGGGTCCGCAGAAAAGGAGCCAGTCAGACACACTGGAGAGTACCTGAATGAGGAGCACAGAATGCGGTTGAGGTATGGACATGTGATTTCAAACTTAATGCCTCGTTGTCCCCGGAGCTCAGATTACATGATCCACCCCAGTTCACTGCACAGCCAGCAACGCTCCTTCACATTGTGCAGCTATGAAACATTGAGCGGTGTTGGGTTGTTTGCAAGGAACATTCTCAACTCAGCTGTGTTTTCAATGCAGGCATTCCCTTTACTTCGTACTCCTAGCACTCTGGTGCCGGGAGTGAACAAGAGGCACATTTCTCTTTGCTGTTTTTATTGAGGCGCTCCGATCTCGGGAGCATCCACACCCACACAGCAGCTGCCTCCTCCTTGTGTGTTCCATTCACCGCCTAATGGCCGGGGATCTTGCTGGGGCTTCACTTGACCTACTTATTTTTCTGCCACAGCAGTGCACTCATGGAGCACTTTCCTTGTGTTGTTGCTCCTGGACAGAACACATTGCCAGTCACCAACGGCTGGCCCAGGCTTCTGCTGAGGGCCATGTGTTTCCATGTTTGCTTCTTGTATTCACTGCCAATAGGCCCAGGGGTCTGGTGATGGCTGTGGGCGTTCTCCTGTGCATGCTCAGGCATGGAGCACTCTATGATAGCAAGGCATCTCACTGCCCCACGGGCCCGGGTGAGGCATCCGAAAACTCCTGCAGCCGCGGGTCTCCCGCATGGCGGGGTGCTTCACAACTAAGCATGGATGCCGCGCAAGAACTACCGCCTCTGGTTGTCGGGCGGGGTTATCCCTCACCTCACGGACAGGCTGTGTTTCTTGTAAAGGCGATCCAATGCCCTCTTTTCGCTCTGGTCTGGAGCACTTTATACTGTTTACTGCCATGGCCCCGGGATCATGCAGGGGGTTAACAAGTTAGCTGGCAGGTACTGCCCCATAGTGCCAGTGGGCGCAGGCCACCACCTCCCCTCGCTCTGTACCGGGGCATGCCTCAATTGTTGCCTGGCGGCCCCGGAAAAACAAGGGAGGGGGCACAGGCATGCAGCATGTCATTTCCGTCATCTGCTCCAGTGGGCGACGCTTCAACTTGATGGGCCCCGGGATCTGGATGGGGGGCCTCAGCAGTGTCCTGCGGCTTATACCGCAGATGAAGGGGAAACTGGTGCGGATCACACGCGCACTGTCCTTCCTTCCATGTTCACCACTCAGCGGCATGGGTGCGCTGTTGCCAGACCGTCTCTTCGCCACCCAAGGGCCGGGACAGCTGCAGGGCTCGGCTGTCGGGCGGAGGCTCACCCCGCCACTGACACGGGGTGGGGGCTACTCTTCCTCCTCTGCTGCGGCAAAGGCCCTGACCACAGAGCTAGGTATCCTCTCCAGGATGGACTCCATGCACTTGATGGCAGCCGCAGGGGCTGCAGGCAGACCCTTACCCGGGCCGCACAAGCACCCTCTTCTCAGGGGGCCGCGGCCAAGAAGGATCCAGCAGCAGAGCGCTAGGCCTGGCATCCATTCCTCCTCAGACAGCGATGGATGCCACGTCCTTTCCTCCCGCCAAGAACGCTGGTTGCACAGCAGGACTCCCTTCTCTGCCAGGCGGAGGCCCAGCCGCTTCTTTCCCCAGCGAGGGAACAGCTCAGTTCCTCATTTTCCGGGAAGAGGGTTGCCGCATTCACACCTTTTGAAGAAACACTGCATCTGTACATCGTTGCATAGGCGGGCATTACTTCTTTCCCATTTTCCACAACTTTGGAATCTGCTTCCTCCTTCTTCCCCTGCGGGCAAAACCGACTTACACCACGGGTTCTTCCCCTCGTTGCCATTGTTGTGGGGTCCGGCCATTGGCATCAAGCCAGCCCCCTGTGGGTGCTATGGGACACCAGCACCTGGAGGCTCAGTGCCTTGGGGTTGCCAGGAACACCTGTTCTTAGTTGGGGGGCAGGGCGGACCCCACCCAGCAAATGTGAACCCTTGCCACCTTGCTGGCGAGAGGGCCCTGTGGCAACATGGCCTGCAGGCCTAAATGAGAGACTGACTCAGTCGTTCCTCTTTGGGAGTCTGCAGCCGTTCTAATGCATGTGCCCCTTTTATTAGCTTGGGCCATGAAACAGTCATAGCCCATCTTACAAGGGCAATACACGTGGGAGGGTCACACCACCACAGTACCATATTCTATGTGCCATTACCAATACTAGTTGATTGGTCCACTTGGGGCATTGCATGTGTCCCTGTGGATGGAGCATGAGCATGTTTCTGTTCTGGGGCATTGTGCACAAACCTGCAGAGGCTGGTCCCTCATTAGCTGGCCGTTAGGTTGTGGGTTTCACCGGATCTGTGCTGCCTTGCCTATAGATGTGGGCAGGTGCTCTGGTTCTTGCTTAGATCCGGGAGTTTGGAGAGCTGCTCTCTCTTGCCTCGTGCTGTGCTTGGCTGGAATTTCTGCCTCACTGGAGCCCTGATGGCACTCATCTGGTGCCTTGGTTTCTACTGGGCCAGCCTGTTGGGCTGCGCTGCCCTGGGTCCGAGTAAATGCATTGCCAAACAGAAGCATGCATCTTTGGGAGAAAACACAACGGGTTTGCACTCTTCCTTGCCTAGCAGGCTAATGTATGTCTCCTGGAAGCATAATGAGACACCTATGGTAGCTCAAAATTGGTTGGTCCACAATTGCCATGAGTAGGAAGGTGCACTTCCAGGGGAGGTCCCTGGAGAAAATATTGCCTTCATCCATCTTCCTCTCTACCTGTGGTGTTCCCCAGGGGTCTAAGCTCTCGCCCTGGCTTTTCAACCAATACCTGGCAACTCTCGCCCACTGCATTGCCACTTTCTGCTCAAATGTCCAGTGCTTCGCTGACATTTTCAGGCTGCCCTCTGAATGCCAGCAAGACGGAGATCCTCCTCATCGGCACACCTTCACCATCCTTTCCCCTCACACTCTGGCCAGCCTCCTTTGACCCTCCTCCTACCCCCACCTGCGAGGCTGCGACCCTTGGGGTCATCTTTGACTCCACTCTTTCCTTCTCCGCCCACATCTCTGAGGTCTCTAAAAAGTCAAGTCAAATTTCCGACTGCACCTCCTCAGAGGTACTCTGCCTTTCCTCTCCTTCCCCCAGAAGCTCATGGTATCCCAAGTTCTGGTTCTCTCTAGCTTGGACTATTGTAACAGCCCCTTTCTAAATCTACCTGCCAGTCAGTCAAACAAGTTTATTCGGATTTATTATTAAAAAAAAAATCCATCAAACAAAAAATGAATATACACAGCCAAAAAAATTACAATTCATATATAGTTTCTAAAATCCTGTACGAACAACGATTAAAAACATTCTAAAAAAATGGGGCACAATAGGATAAAAACAGTAACTGTTGTATGATCACTGATCCATGAAATCCAGTTTTTACAAGAACGCTATTAAATCACTGAAGACAGAATAATTCCTCCAATGTTATACTTTTCCTTATTGGCTTCCATCTCCCTGAAGCCTCATCATTTCTAAAATACATTGCTCTTTTTAAAAAAGTGAGCAAAGCCCAAGCCGTAAAGACAGTGTCTGCACTCAAAAGAAAGGCGAGTGCAGCTTTAGAATGACGTATCTCAGACTAGGGCTGGTAACAGAGTTACTCTGCGGATGCCTGCATAACCAGTACAAAAAAAAATTAGGTGAGCCAAGTCTTCCAACTGATGTCCGCTAACCGGACATCCTACCGAAATCTGGGAATCCCTTCCATTTGGCTGTGTTCCCTTGCAAAATAAGGGAGTCAAACCGCACCCTCGTTATTAGCCACCTGTCTTTTCTGTAGGGACTCCAGGTTAAATAGGGTTAGATCCCAGAGGGCCTACTGATCATGGAATGGAATTCGTCAGATTTATTACCATACTCCAAAAGTATTATTTTCCTCACTATAGCCTCACCTACCACAGATTTGTGGCTGGACTCCTCAGTCTTGGTTATAAGTGCGGCTGGCGGGAAAAGAGCACTAAGATTGGCCTCCCCAAGAGCATTAGAGATGTAGGCAAGCCATGGAATTTTTTGCCACCCCACTCTGCCCAACACAGTCCGAATAATAAAATGGCACAGGGAAGCAAATTTGTTGGCCCACAACCGGACCCAAAATAAGATTGGGGCCAACGCCAACTGGTCCTCCCAAACCTTCATTCCCAGTTCTCTATGAATTGATATGCAGGCTGCTGAGTTCGGGAGCCCCAACAGTTGCCTGAAAAATGTGTTCTCTTTAGTTTGAATTTCTGCAGACCTTTGAAAACCCCCTATAGGGGCACCATACATAGTAATGGCCAAAGATTGGGCACCATAAATCTTGGTAATCACTTCTTGCCTCTACTCTCCGCCCTCTGCAACTAATCCAGAACAGTACTGCGAGACTTGTCCTTGGCCTCAAGCCCTGGGATCGTATCTCTCCAGCTCTGAAATATCTCCATTGGCTCCCAGTGGATGCAAGGATTAAATTCGAAACCCTCTGCATTGTCCACAAGGCTTTCTGGGGCCGGATCCAAAATACCTTCAGCTATCCCTCCGCAAATACCTCCCCCCTCGAGCTCTTCGCTCCTCTACCCTCAAGGTCAGTCGTTTTTCAAAGAAACAAGCTGGGGGTAGAACTCTGTCTTCGGCTGGGGCCTCCCTCTGGAACAGCCTCCCTGCCACTCTAAAACTTGAGGAGAACCATCTCTGGTTCCGGAAGCACCTCAAGATCTTCCTCTTTTCTTCTGCCTTCGCGCCCCCTCTCCCCTGCTGATCTGATCTCTCATGGCACCATGCACCTGGCCACCCTCTGTCCTCTGGGCCCAGGTACCTGCTCACCCTGCCACCCTCCCGCACTGCCCCGGACCAACCCCTTGCACTGGGGTTGGTATCAGTACGCATACAGCACCCCCCTTTTTTCTTCCTGCACTTATCAGACCTACCCTGCCTGCTGCCTTAAACCTAGCACTTGCAAATTGCTGGCTGCACTAAAACTGTTTGTTGCCTTTATTATTTATTTATTGTTATTTATCTGTTTCTCCTCTGCTTCGCACTTTCCACTTCTCCCCCCTTCCATGCACTTTTCCCCTCCCCCTCTCCCATGCACTTGCGCGTTCTCAATGTCACTGGGCCTAGTAAGATCGCTGTTTTGTTCTCCCCTGTTCCCCTCCCTTACCTTGTCACACTCTGAAACACTTGTGTACGAGCGCGATAGAAATAAAATATCAATAATCAATATCAATATCCTCCTCTTCTTCAGAGGAAGTGTCTTCCTCAGATGCAGAGGAGCCAAATGGGAAGTATCTGGACAAGGAGGCTCTGGCTGGGGTGATGGTTCAGGTGGCACACAGAAAATATTTGAAGATAGTAGCGCCTGTTGCAGCAGTGGGGTCTGGTGTCAGGCCTCCTCATCGGCAGTTTAAGTATACGATCAAGATGGGCCTGCTTCTGTTTTCAGAGATTAAGGAGGAGGTTTTGATGGACTGGAGTAGGTGGTGGTGCCCCGCTTCATGTCCAGGCTCTATATGCAGGAGGGTTTTGCTGCTACAGTCACGGAAGGAGGATACTATTTTTTTAACTCGGGCGGGTCACTCTTCTATGGCAATTGCTGGACATGGCCAGGTGGACAAGAAGGCTGATCCTGCTTTGAGAAAGTCTTGCACTGGGGCACATATGGCGTTCCAGAAGGCTACTTAGGCCTCCTACACAGCAAAGACTGCTCTTGGTGAATTCGGCAGTTGGCGAAGCTGCTGGAAGAAGGGGCTGACTGTGCGCCACAGTTGCTGGCTATGCAATTGTTAGGAAAGATTTTATGTAGTAACCCTGTGGGAGACTACACCAACCTCGTCCTCTTGGTAACCCACCTTTTGGTATAGGTCTGCACTGCACACGTTGGTAGAGTGACTGAGCAGCCAGACTTATCTCAAGAGGGGTACATGTGAGCTGTAGAACTGCAACATGAAAATCCACAAATACAAGTACACAAATAACACTTACTCTCAGGGTTTTCTAGTAAAATAAATATGTATTTAACGGTCAGTTTTAAATAAGCCTAAAGGGCAATATGCAACAATAAAAATACACTTCACAACACTTCCTCACATTTGAGATAAACAAGTAGATGCCCTTTTGGGATGCCTAGGACACACTTCCTACAGCCCGAGGGGACTTCCTAGGACAATGTTGGCATTGATATATCACTTTTTGTACTTAATGCCATTCTGAGATTGTGTAAAAGGAAAAGGTTAGGGAAGGAAAAAAGGTTGACAGGTTCTCAGAGAATGTGAATACTTTTCAATCTCCCAATGAAGTCTAGATTAGATCTTGCCCAGAAATACAAGTTAAACTTATGCACCACCTATGAGGGACAGTTAGAATCAAAGTAAATGGGTTAGAAGAGTCTGCAGGGAGCCAGGACAGCCAAAGTCAATTTGAACAATGTCTATAGAGCTGAGGCACTTTTTAGATAGCACAAACGTCTTGCACAATGTTTTAGAGAGAGGTTGTAAAGAAAGAATCACTCTTTGGACACAAGCTGAGGCTTCTAAAAGGCACAGCCGAGATCAACTCTGAAAGAAATCGCTACTGCAAGTCTCCAGTGAGAACAAGCAAGCTATAGACAAGAGTCAAGTACCCCTTTTGTCAGTACCTTAGGTTTGAAGAGGATCCAACTGGCTTCTGTTCTTGTTGCAGACCTGCAGATCCTGGGTTCCTGGGCCTCAGTCGTGGGGACAAGAGGGAGGATGTTTGGAGGACTCCTGCACTGCAGTTCGAAGGTCTTCGGCGGCTACAGGCTCTCTTCAGATCAGCAGCACTTTGCGGTTTCAGCTCGGCAAATAGCACCACCACGGTTCTTGGGCACTTGATGGGCTTCCCTTGCTTCTGGAGTACAGCACTCTGGTGAGGAGATTCGGGCTTTGGTCATCCTGCTTTGTTAGGGTTCTCAGGATCTTTCTGGAGCTACGGTCCGGCTTAAAGACGATGCACTCGATTCTGGGTTTCCTGACCCCTTGCACTCAGTTAGCAAAGAAGTACAGCCAGCAGGGAAAGGTCTTCCAGCAAAGTTCATCTTGGGGTCAGTTGGTCCCACCAACCCAAGGGAAGAATTCATCCGTTCCGGGCTTCTCTAGTCGATTTGGAATTGGAGTTTCCGCACTGCAGCAGGGCTTCACAGGGCAGTTCAACGGCCCAGGAGGGTGCAGCAAGCTTCTCTTCAAGATTCCTTCGTCGGATGTTTCGTCCAGTGGTCGACTGTCTTTGGTTCCAGAAGCCTCGCCTTTTATGCAGGTTTCTCCCATTCAGGCAGAGACTAGCTGTCACTCACACAGCAGGGTGGCAGCCAGCCAATCACCTTTGGGTGCATTCAGGTAACCAAGGAGACTACGTTTCGGGCACCTCCCTCGCTTCCTGCCCTGCCAGACACACTGGAGCCAAAGACGGGTTTCAGCACTTAAGCTCGCAAAAGGCAAAACAAACAAAAGGGTTAAACCTGGTTTGGCGCGCAGAGTAAAACCCGAAAAAGACCTCACAAGCAGGAAATGGCGAAAAAAGAAAACTGGGCCATTTTGACAAAATGGGCACCTTTCGGTGCACTACTGCAGCCGAGGATTCAACCTGCGGTAGAAACGCAAAATGGTAGGAAAATTAAAACACTGCCACCAGCCATTAAAAGTAGCGAGGGTAACATAAAAATGTTACATGAGAAAGTAAGGAAAGGGGCTACTAAGTAACCCCCTGCCCCAGTACTTCCACATAAAATGGAGTGCAGCGGACCTTCATAGGAAAACCTGTTAAGTAAAAGTCCATTTCACTTTACTACTCTTGGGAACAGTAGTTTACTCAAGAGAAGGTATTTAAACATTATGATAAATCCAAAGGACTTCTCTGTGACACTGCAATGAAGGTGTTGTGTGTCACCATACAAAAAAGGTAGAGGCCTATTGAGTTTGTCAAACTTCAAAAACAAAGAAATACAGTCTCGGAATCAGACCAAAAATACATGAGAGAGTGAGAAAAAGGTCTCACTCACTCCAGGATAAAAATGTAAAGTCCTAAAGTCCAGCAAAATAGCTGGGGGTCTCTAAGGTGAAGGGAGTTAGCACAGAAATGAGAATTCTCCCTAACAGCAATCACAAGAGGAATTGCATTTTGATCTTGCTTATGATGGGCTTCGGGCAGTGGCAGAGACTATGGGGGCTGCGGTGTCTGGCCGCCGTCACTTTCACCTCAGGGATTGGCATCAAAAGGCTGCAGGGCTGAAAATTCCCTTTGAGAGGAAGGTGCTGTTTGCCGACTTCTTGGAAGACCGTGTGCATCGCCTATTTAAAGCGAACAAGAACTCTGAAAAGCTGCTTAGGTGCCCAGGCCTGGACAGGGGCATATGGGAGTGGCCCAGGAACTTTAATTGCTGACCAGGGCGCTGTGGCGGTTGATATTGCCATTGCTTTGGGCTGTCTGCCTCCAGTTCTCTTGGGGAGCCTGCTATCCCAGAATTGGTCAACTGCAAGGGACGTGTTCGGCGGATCGAGACTGCACATGCTCCCATTGGGGTCTCACTTACAACGATGCAGGCAGACGGACTCAGGTTCACGGATTGCCATCGCTCGGGAGGTGAGAACCCATCTTCTCTGGTGGTTGGAAATGGCCAGTCATCTTTGAGGATTTCCAATGATTAAAACCTTTGCTGGACAGAATTACCACTGAAGTCAGTGGCATCGGCTGGGGGGCAACTTTGGGGGTCCAGAGCACCCAGGGGCATTGGACTGTCTTACAGGCCATTCGTTTCTGCAACTGGAGAGAGCTGGCAGCGATTTTCCAGGCTTTTCCAAGTGTTCTTTTGATGCATGTACACTGGCGCAGACGGACAACACCTCAACAATGGCATATGTCATCCACCAAGAGGGACACTATCTCGACAGTTGGAGTTGCTGCCATTCAAATGTGGATGCTAGGCAGAGCACAACCTGCTGCCTCTATGGGCGATTCACATAAGGGGGCCAGAAGTTTGAAAAGGGGGTTGCCTTCCTCCTGTTGAGGATTCGCTGGAAGGGGTTTCGCCCAATTTGAAGGAGGTTTGGTGAGCTGGTGTTCGATCTCTCTGCCTCTCCTCGGAATGCTCTGCTGCCCCAGTTATGCTCCAGGTTCTCTTGCCCGGGGGCTCAGGGAGTGGATGCGATGACAGTGTGCTGCCGGCAGGGCTTACCTCTACTTCTACTTCCAAAAGGTGCTATCTCTGCTTGCAATGGTTCTGGTTAAGCTACAGGACTCAGGTCGGAGGGGATTATGGTGGCGCCAGTATGGCGGAGACGCTCCTGGTATACTCTTGTTCTCGACCTGGCAGTGTTGGTTCCTGCGCTGTTCCGTGTGTTCTCCCAGGAAAGATCCAGGGGACTACTGCCTTCCATGTTGGGATGTTTCAAAACAGAGAGGGAGGGGTTGTAAAGGCATGGTCTGACTCAGCAACTGGCGCTGGCTGTACACAAATCCAGGAGGACTTCTAAACTGAAGCTGCATGATAAACACTGGAGGAACTTTGCGTTTTGGTGTGCCAAGAAACGTGTGGCTGTGCAGGTGTGTATTGCTCTGTGCCGATGATTCAGCAATTCTTTAAGGGTGGGATATGAACATGGCTGTGTCTTATTTACAAGCTCAGGGGGATGGTTATGCAGGATTTCCAGGAACCTTGGATTCTGAATAATGGCTGCGAGCCGCTGGAGTCTTGGCTGCTGAAAAGCTTCTTGCTTGCCAGGCTTATGGTGGACGAAGGGGTACCAAAGTGGAAGCTGTTAGTGTTGCATGCTTTGCAGGACTCGCCTTTTGAACACGTCGAGTCGATAGACATACATTCAAGCCAGGTATTGTGTAGGCTCGTGGTGGCTACTGCATCTGCCTGCAGGTTGGGAGAGATGGGTTTAGTAGTGGTTTCTATGTTCTTTTATGGTTATACATTCTTTGATGATGTATTATGTTCTTGTATTGTGATGTTACTGCATTCTTTTTTTGCATGCACTGTTTATGTCAGACTGTGGTTCCAGAATTCACATGGGTTCTCAGATCAGTTGGTCAGCTGGCTTTTCCTATCAAGCAGTGCCTGCTGCCTGTGTTAGCTTCACTTAATAAAACCCTTTTTTATCTCTCGTTCTGCCTCCGCTTTAATTCAACATTGGCAACGAGGATCCTCACTCAGGCGTGCGGTGCGCTACGGACCTGGCACCTGCTTCGCTTGTGGAAGCCATCAGAGAGGGAGCAGAGAGAAGTAGAACCAG
Source organism: Ambystoma mexicanum (assembly GCF_040938575.1). Classification (NCBI taxonomy): domain Eukaryota; kingdom Metazoa; phylum Chordata; class Amphibia; order Caudata; family Ambystomatidae; genus Ambystoma; species Ambystoma mexicanum. Next base: position 687,310,549 of record NC_090928.1, read on the forward strand.
AGGCAGCAGGCACTGCGACCCCATTCGACGCGCATCCAAGTTCAGGAGGTTTGAGTGGGAGGAAAGCGGGCGGGGTGCGCAAGAGCCATTTGGCTGGAGGGGCTTGTGCGTCCCGGCGCACAACCGCACGAGACCCCGGCCCCTCAACGGACATCACGGTTCGTCTCGAACCACGTCCCTGAGAGTGAAGGGGGCGTGGCCTAGCGACGAAGCTGCAGGGGAGCGAAGGGGGCATGGCCTAGCTACGAAGCCGCACCAGAGGACTACTGAGGCTGGGTATTGTGACCTGGGTTGCCAAGCAACCAGTATATACTGAAGGAAGCGCCTCAATTCCAATAACGGAACGAAGCAGCTTTATTACCTCACAATGGCAGCACTTTAATAAAGAGGCTGCAGGACACATTAGACTTGTGCCCACTACAAATCCTTTGTTTGCTACCAGGAAGCATCATTGTCCCACAATTACAGTGCTTTATTAAAAGGAACTGCAGGACGCTTTGAAGACTGCTGTCCATCACAATTCCTCTGTTTGTAATCATAAAGCATCCACAACCAATGCACCCTGTCAGCCAGTGAGGCAAGGGTGATGGCTGCAGTATCTCAACCCCTGCGCCTTTCCTAGCGGAACCAGGTCGTCCTCCCATCAGATGGGATGGGTGGAAGGGCATATTCGAAAATTATGTTGTGGCCATTGGAGGAGACCGGTTCAGCGCAGCAAGAAAGAAAGCTCTTCTATTGCACAATCTTGGGCCAGAAGGGTGCAGCGTATTTGACGGCCTTGCAGGAAGTCATGGGGAGATTGCAGGGGATGCGGATGAATATTCAGTGGCGGTCAAACAGATCGAGGAACATTTTGAGCCAAAGAAAAATTTCACAGTCGAATGCCACAGGTTTTTGCAACGTGTTCAGGAGGGGTCAGAGTCAGTGGATTCATATATTGCATCTCTTAGAACTTTAAGCCACACGTGTGACTTTGAAGCATTAACTGATTCCTTGATAAGAGACCAGTTGGTAAGGTATACCAACAGTGTGAGGATGCAAGAGAAGTTATTGGCCAAAGATGTTACATGGGAGCAAGCGATCGAACTAGCCTGCAGCATTGCACAAACCGCACAGTATATAAAAGAAATAAAAGAATGAAAGTCGACAAACAGGTGTCGCAGGGTGGGTGTGCAGTTGGACCAAGGAAGAAGTCAACTATGTCAACAGCCAGAAGAGAAGGGTGGAACCAGAGATGCAACAAGTGTGGCAGTCCCAAGCATGTGTCCAATTTCCCCACCTGTCCTGCCAGGTTTGCAGATTGTTTTAAATGCAAACGCAAAGGTCACTGAGCCGGTCAAGTACAAGTGCACTGAATGCAGCATCACCTGTCCAGGAAGCAGCACCGAGACAGGTCTTTCAGATTTCAGCTGTGTCAGGTGAACACAGTGGACCAGTCAATGTGTTCACGGTCGATGGGCGTTATTTGAAGATAAAGGTTGACTCGGCATCGCCTTGGACCATTATATCTGAAGACACTTTGAGGAACAGTCTGGGCAAAGATGTGGGTGCGCTAAATCCTGCCAAAGTACAGCTGTGTGGCTACGGACAATCTGCCATTGAATTGGTGGGAGAATTCCAAGGTCTGGTATCATACAAAGGCAGGAGGTGTACCATCGATATTCTGGTGGCAAGAAAGGGAGCCTCGTTACTTGGCTGGGATGAGCAGAGAAAATTGGGAGTGCAGATTCAAGCAAGTGCTTTAGATCTGGTAACCATAGCAGAAATGGATAACAGATGGACAAGAGAGTTGGTTGAAGTCTTGACAGAAAAGCTGGGAAAGTTGAAGGACTTTGAACATGACATTAAGTTAAAAGTAAATGCCCAACCTGTGGTACATAAAGTGAGGCCTGTTCCTCTAAACATGAGGCAGCAGCTTCGTGAGGAATTGGATGATCTGGTCCAGAAGGGTGTTATTGAACGCATTGGTGGTACGGAGTGGCTTTTGCCTGTTGTTCTAGTGACTAAGAGTAATGTAAAACTGAGACTTTGTGTGGATCTCAGGGGGATTGAACAAGAACATTCTTATTGAGAGACACCCTTTACCCATCATAGCTGAGACATTGGCCACTCTGGGAGAGCCCAAATAGTTCTCGGTGATTGACTTGTCAGCTGCTTACCACCAAGTGCCGTTGTCAAAAAAGTGTCAAAACCTAACAACGTTTATCACCCCTGAAGGGACTTTTAAGTTTCTTTGCATGCCTTTTGGTTTGGCTTCGGTTTTTCAAAAAGTGATGGAAGAAGTTCTGAGGGGCCTAGATATTGTGGCAGTGTTTCAGGATGACATTTTGATATGCTGATTGTGAAAAAGAACATGACAGGCTGCTGAGGTGTGTGTTGGAGAGGTTGAGAGATGCAGGACTCACAGTGCAAAGAAGTAAATGCAAGATTGGGGTTGAGGAAGTAGAATATCTTGGACACAAAATATCTAGTCAAGGTGTTTCACCTAAGAGTAATTTGGTGGAGAGCATTTGTAAAGCCCCAGCACCGGTTGACAAAGATCAATTAAGATCCTTTATGGGGTTAGCAGAATTCTATCACACATTTGTTAAACAAGTTTGCTTCCATTTCCACTTCATTGAGGAATCTGCCTAAGAAAGGGATACATTTTAATGGTGTGAGGAATGTCAAATAGCTTTTACAGCCATTAAGGAAGGAATTTCTAGGGCTCCATCATTGGATGGCTTTGTGTCTCGGAGGAGGACGGTACAGTCAGTATATACAAGTCTATTAGGTTTGGGTGCAACATTGGCTCAACTCGATTCAGGAAAAATAGAGCATGTAATACCGTTTTCTTCAAGACCATTACGGGGAGCAGGACAAAACTATTCTGTTATAGAGAGAGAAGCTCTAGCTGTGTTTTGGGCAATACTTAATTTTAAATTCTTTCTTTGGGGTCAGGAATTTCAGGTAAAAACTGACCATAAACCTCTGGTCTAATTAATGAGCAGTTCTGACTGGGCTAGAGGTTTGCCTAGAATTGTTAGGTGGATGGTTGGTTTACAATTAAAGAATAAGTTATGTACCTGGTAGGGGAAACAGGGTCGCCGACTGCCTGTCTAGACTTCTGGTGGAGGATGGGAACATGACTGATATGACTAGAAAGCGGGATATGGTCATCGCTGAGGTTGCATGTGGTGCAGTGAACAAGAGTGTGTGGCTGGAGGCAGACAGAGAGGATGTAATTGTGACCAAAGTGAAGGAATGGACAACCGAGGGGTGGCCCAGCAAAGAGAACTTGGATAGGTGTTATGACAGATACTATGAGGTGAAACTAGAATTAAGCCTATCCGAGGATGGGTGTAGACTGAGGAGAGGATCAAAGATTGTACCTCCTCTTGGCATCAGGGCCCGGTTGGTCAATTTGGCCCACCAAGGTCATTTGGACATGGGAGGTACCAAGAGACTGTCATTTTGGTGGCCAGGCATGGATAGCAAAGTTGAAAGAAGGGTCCGGTCATGTAAGGAGTGCTAAAAAAGTGATAAAGGGAAAATGGTGAGAGAGGTACCACTTTCTTCAGTACAGGTGCCCAGTGAACCATGGGAAAAGGTGGCTGTTGATTTGATGGGTCCCATACAAGGGCTTGTGGGTGGATATAAATGTGTTGTTGTTATGGTGTATTATCATACTAAATGGCTGGAGTGGAGAGCATTAAGGGAGGCCACCACCACTGAAATGATATTATTCTTGGAGGACATATTTTTTAGGGAGGGATTCCCAACAGAAATAATCACAGACAACGGAGTCCTATTTTGCTCTGACAGAATGAAGGAGTTCTTAGGGAGGTTTGGCATCAAACACCTTCGCACGGCATTGTATCTCCCCAGGGCCAATGGGGTTGGTTGAGAGAGCCAACAGATTCATCAAAGGGAGGATAGTTAGCTTTCAGTTTAGGGTTGGAGTGGATGAAAGTTCTTAAGGAAATGGCGTGGAACGACTGCACGACTCCTCACTCTATCACAAAAATCTCTCCTTTTGTGTCCTTAAAGGGTTGCCAACCTGCCACTAAATTGTGTCCGGGATGTTTGGAGATGGCAGGTTGCGTTGAGGTGGATCGGCAAGAAGTTATGAGGTTGATTTTGGAGGCTCAAAATGAGTACAAACAAAGATTTGATGTTATCTCCAAGATCAAGAATGTGGAGTATGATGTGGGAGACTTTGTATTGATTAAAAATCTCTGTGTTGGATCAAAATATGTGGAGAGTAAATATTTAGGGCCCAAGAGAGTTGCGGCAGTACCTGACAGTGTTGTAATATTGGAGGGGCGAGTGTTGGGCGGATGTCAGTGATGGAGAGGTGGCGGACAGTTGTGTAGGTAGTAAAGGGGATGTGGCTGTGAGTTTAAGTGTGAATGGGAATGAAAATGAAACTCTTTCAAGCGAAGGTGGTGAGATTGGTCATTCCACAGTCATAGAAACACCCATGAGTAGGGCAAGGAAAATGCCTACCCGCTATAAAGATTTCTGTTGCGAGTGATATGCTAATTCATTTGTCATTGTGTAAGGAGGGAGATTTGTTGGGTTTAGTAGTGGTTTCTATGTTCTTTTATGGTTATGCATTCTTTGAGGATGTATTATGTTCTTGTATTGTATGTTACTGTATTCTTTATTGCATGCACCGTTTATGTCTGACTGTGGTTCCAGAACTCACATGGGTTCTGAGATCAGTTAGTCAGCTGGCTTTTTCTTTAAAGCAGTGCCTGCTGCCTGTGTTAGCTTCACTTATTTATTTATTTAAATTTGTATAGCGCGCAAGCAGCCCAGGGGCATTGAGGCGCTGTTACTTGCATGAGCTTAGTTACAGTCATGGTATCAGTAAGAGGCATATTACAGATAGGAACAAGCAAGGTTATCATTACAGCTTATGCGGTTGGTCAATACAACTTAAGCAGTGGGTCCTATGGTTGGTATTATGCTGCTGCGAGGGACCTTATGAGAAGAGGGTGGTTTTCAATGCTTTGCGGAAGGCTAGGAGGGAGGGCTCACTGCGGATGGTGGGAGGTAAAACCCTAATAAAACCCTTTTACATCTCTCGTTCTGCCTCCGCTTTAATTCAACACACTGCTGTACCAGGCCCCATTCTCTTGAGTGCTTTCAGATTTCCTTATTTTACAATGTGATCGGGGGTTCTCTCTAAACTTCAACAGGCACAGGGCATTGTTCTGCCACCTTTTTCTCCAATCTGGCATCATTGGAGAACTGATGCAAGTTGGATGTTAAAAGTACTTTCTTGACTTATCTGGCAGGACTGCTACAATCCGGCAGTCGCACCGTTTGTTACCTTTGGAGGGTCTGAAGAACTGGCCTGAGGACATCGGTGTTAAGAAAGGAAGAAGGCAATGAATATGGCAAGGGAAATGTGTACGGAATCGCACAGTGAACAACTTTGAATCTAACAACGTGCATACAATACCCAAGATTCGTGTATACAAAAACCCAGGAGTGCAAATAGAGTGAAACAATAATACCAATATATGAAAAGGGATGTGGGGTAAGCACTTTGAACCTCCTTATGACTGAAAGGAAAGTCGGCAAACTCCTTACCCACTATGCTATTACAGATACTGACAGCGCTAAGCCCACGTAGAGGGCAAGCAAGGACAGGATCTGTGAGCTGACACTCTGGATGATACTGAATAAGGAACTTAGAAACAGTACTCACGAGGACCGGAAAGACCACTTGAATGTCAGTAAACCCACGAACCCAGTTGATGAAACAGTGACCCAGAAGGCTATAACAGCAATGGGTGGAGGATAACTAAATACATAAGACCCAAGTCAAGGGGCAAGTAGGAATTGCGATTATAGAATAGTGAGGAAAACAAAAGGCATTCACACGGGGGACTAGTTACAACAGCACCCCACACCTAATAATCAATGGGAAATAAATGCAGAAGTGCAATGGAAAACATGGAATGGATCCCAATAGAAAGTAAGGATCAGGAGCAGGGAAAATGATATCACAAAGGGAAACCTTTCCCACCCATCCAAGGAGAAAAGGCAGGAAGCTAAATCTATAAAGGGAAAGACTAATGCATCAAGTTTTTCAGTATCAAAGGACAGCATCAAAGAAACAGAGAACACAGGCAAATTGGGCGGCATCAAAGGGTAAAGCACAGAGAAAGGCTGCCTGCAGACAGAGGAAGACAGAAAGGGAAATCCAGAAAGCAGAAATCAATTAAGCACATAAATCCGAAATCCAGGGCAGAGGAACAAGAAACAGGAACTAGGAACTAGGCACAGAAGCTAGGAACAAGGGACCAGTCACAACAGGAACACTGCAACAATGACCAGCGCTGGACTGAAGCAAACTGAGGCTTTTAAAGCTGCTTAACAAGCACACCCCTCAGGTGTGCCGCCTGCTGCACCTGCAGCCACAGGTGTTGCCTATCCTCCACCCAACCTTGTCCTGCAAGGGAGGAGGTGAAGCAGTGAGCCAGGCATTCTGGGAAGCATAGTCATTAGATTAAATTAGCATGCTGGCTGCCAAAAACCTGGAATGGATCCGGAAGGGAAGTAACTTGGAAAATAAGGTTTTAGCGCTCCCAATTCATCACAGCACTGTAGCATAAGGTTCGGAGGAAATGTCCAGTAGGGAATAAACCCCAAAACATGCCCCCAAGTGACGGGAACGGGAGCGAAGGGAGCGAGCCGTGACAATCGGTCCCTACTATTAGCCGATGTTTCACTAAGCGATTGCTTTGGCCTATTTCATGGTGCAGGGTTCCTTGCTGGTATCTATTCCGTGTCACCTAGCTAAAGGGATAGCAGCGTCCTGGGCAGGGGGTTGCCCATTAAGGACATCTGGAGGGCGGCAATCTGGGCTAACACAAACACTATCCTCTCAGTACGCATAAGCAGGGGCCTAACTCCTTTGATGCCAGGGTTTTGTGCTATGTTCAAAGGGGTGTTGTTGTGGCTGGTTTGGTGAGGTGTTGAAGCAGCAATCTGGTTGGTATGGTATGTTTTTGCTATGCAATATTATTCATGGACCATTTTCACCACTACATTTGGTATGTCTCACAAGCACTGCGGCTAGAAAAGGGAACGTGAAGGGTTGAGGCAGTAACTTACTGGCAATCTGCTTCACAGAACTTGCAACCTGTCTCTCCAGCCCTGGTGCAGAGGGAAAATAGCCACAATGCTTTAGACATACCTCTCACAACCTTGTGTGGCCTCTAGGCGGGTCTGTTGATTTAAATGGAGTGTAAGGAGCTTGGCGTGTGAGAGAGCTAAGTGGTTGATGACACGGACAAGAGTGCGTTGTGGGGTATGCTTTTAGGTTATTGTTGAACTGATACACTGACTGTGGTGGTTGGGAGTGTTACGTTGTTCAATTGAGTGGGGGGATATGTAATAATGAAAAGATGGAATAGTTTCCGGGGTGGGCCTCACAGTACGAACTGCGACGAGGAAGAGTATGACCATGAGTAATAAAGATTACTGGTAAGTAACCGGCTAAATAGTTTAAATATAAACGTTTATTAGAACATTCTTCTTAGCTCACAATTCATACCAGTGGACACGTTAAAATCAACCCCAAAGGAATCGAATTACTGATGCTGCACCATAACCACCTCCAGCGGTGGTGCCTAAGGGGTTGATCTCCTCCCATATCACCCCTATCCCTACTCACTTCCGCCTTTGCACCTGAGCCGCCTTGAACACTTCGCCTCTCTTCAGCACCACATAAGCGCCATCTCTGATGTGTTCCCCCACACTCTGTCCCGCCATATTATGGAATCTCGATCTACAGTAGCACACAGGATAACGTGTACAGCTGGGAATCACAAGCACATGTGCACCGAAAGAAACAACGTCATGGGCAAAGAAAAAGGACGCCTGTACTATAAAGACAGACCTTTCTCTATGTCTACTGCCCCACCGGCAGCTGAATCATAGTCCGGAAGATAAACAGCACTTGTGGTAACTCCCACTTGCATAGCTGTGAAACCATGACAACACTCGAAGCTCCATGACTTACTGTATCCGCTTAAATTGATTATTTTTGTGTTGCCTCATGAATAACTCTCTAAGTGTAATGGGCTTGCACTCAGCCATTTCCCCATTTTTTCTCTAATGCGCACGCAAGGGCTTTTTACAGAAATTATGTTTGCACAATGCTCAACTTTGAAATGCTCTTTTATGTATTGCTTCCGGGTAAGATAACACTGAACATTCAAGTGGGCAAACGCATGGAACGCAGTTTATTTACGTCTGTGGGAAGATAGATGTGAACGACGGACATAAATATCGGACAACTGTTGACAGTCTTACAACATCAGAGCACCAGCCACCCGCTGTGTGACTGAACCGTAGCAATTTCCTGAGGTCCCTCAAAGGCGCTTCTCTTCCTTATGTCCCGCGCCGTAGCATGAGGTGAGTCTAAACGCTGTTAGCAGTTTTGGTAGCTTGCCCGGAATGTCTGTTGATTCCAACGACCAGTTAGTGACGGTGAAAGCACCTTTTCTATCATTTGCAAAACTTGATCCCCGGCGCAGTTCTAAATGGTGAAGCAAGTAGGATCGTGTACTTTCATAGATGTATATTGTAGTCGTGTTCAGGCAAAGAAAGTTTCATATGTGACGAGTTGAGGGTGTCAAACCATGTGACGTTTCAACAGTTGCTTTGAAAAGTAGTGTCTAAACCGATACTTTAATAAACCTTTGCTTGTCCTTGTACTTGCCTTGTTATGATTGTGTTTAAAAATAAAAAGTTCGTATTCGTGTACTCGTAGTGTTTCTAATGGGATTGGGGGGGGGGGGGGGGGAAACTTCATGAACTATATCTGTATTTGCGTAACGAATATTTCACAAAACCTACATTTTTTTGTTTTTCTGACCTAGGTTGATTTTCCGAGACGTGTCCGGTGAGCGGGTCTCGTGTGTGTTGAGTTGCTCAGAGTGAGGGGACCACCTTACCGGTGCGGCCCACCATGCTGCTCAGTAAATAACAGACAGAGCCGATTGCGCTCTTACACGTCTTTATTTCTCCACATCCATCGGGGTACTGCTTTGCCCCGCCGCCCCGGAACTCCATTGTCAACGACACCCACACCCCAAATTAAACAGTTACCCCAACAGGGATCCAACATGAAGCTGGGATGATGCAGCTCATGCCGTTTCTTCAATGAGTCGTCGAGGCTTGTTTCTAGCCCTTTTGAGGTCTCGAGTTCTCTGTTCCCATTGAGCACCTTCCCTCTGGCTCATGCAGGTCCTCACGTCTGAGGCGTTTGAGTCTTCTCAATCTCCTTGATAGGACTCGTCCATGAGATACTCATCAGTCACATCTCCTCTTTCACCTAGCCTCCTCGGGCTGGTTAGTGGGAACCTCTTGAAGTGTGTGTAGTTTCGTGTAGTGGATCCATAGTCGCCCTGGGCCGTTATCCTTAAGCCCTTTTTCTTAGTAATGACCAAGGGTTCATCCTTGAATACGGAGTTGTGTTTGTTGGTCTGGTTGCTTCACTGTCACAACTTCTCCTATCTCAAGCGTGGAGTCCCAAGCTTTCCTTCACACGTCTGCATACTACTTCATTCTTTGTTTGGCAGTTCGGTCGTGATCTCCAAGTTCCGTATCATCGGCCCGCTCAGCATCTTGGGGTCTGTGCTGGGGTAGCCTGGTACGAACATTTCTCCCAAATATTACTTCTGCTGGACTTATTCCTGTGGGGTGCTCCGATAATCCCTTAGCAGTTGGTGGAGTACCTGTTAGTAGGGCTGTCCCATAAGTCGGGCCACTCGTAGCGCTCATTTAAGGTTTGTCATGAAGTGTTCGATCATGCCATTCACCTGTGGCCAGAGTGGCGTGATCTTCTGGTGATGAAATCCCATGTAATCACGGATTCATGCAAAGTCCTGGCCAGTGAAAAGGGGCCCGTTGTATGTTTTCACCCTTCCGGGTATGCCGTATGCGGTGAAAATGCGGTCCATCACTGGGATGACGTGGTGGGCTGCTGTAGTTGACATTAGCTGCGCCTCCGGGTACCGAGAGTACTCATTCATTACAGCGAGGACATATTTTCCTCCTTCGATAGGTCCGAATAACTCGGTGACTACTGCTTCCCGCACTACTTCCGGTAGCTCAGACATGTGTAGTGGTTCTGGATGTCTATTCAGTGTGATAAGAAAGCATGTCAGACCCTCTCAGGATTTCTTCCACCAGCGAGTCCAATTTCCACACCTTTTGTCGTAACATGCAAGATCACCATCTTGTGTCCCTTTAGTAACATGTCCTCTGAGAGGGCAAATTCCTCCTTCATTTGTATTAGCCTGTCTACCTCTATCTCCTGATTTCATTTGACCTGAGGCGACCCCTCTCTTTCGCCTCCAATGCCCTGACTTGAGTCCCTCGCAGATTAAGTGGCATGCTATGTTCTCTTCCATCTCTTGAGCGAGGGGAGTCTGGTCGATACCCTCGGGTATTACTTGCTGGATGAGGTACCAAAGAAAGATAGCGGACCCCTACGGATTGTTCAGATGCACTTCCACTCCTTGGATGACAGGACAAGAAGTCGCCCAGGTTTTCTTCCTTACCAGGCCGGTGAACTATTTCAAACGAGTAGTCTTGAGTCCCCCACCAGGCTATGCAGGGTAGCATCTTGGCCTGGGGGTTGCCGTAAAGAAACAGTAGGGCCTTATGGTCTATTACTACTTTGAAGGGCTTTCCGTATAGAAAGAGATGGAAGTGTTTGCACACCCGTACTACGGCAAGACTCTGCATCTCAGCTTGAGAGTACGCTTGCTCCGTCGCTGAGAGACTGCGACTGAGTGCGTCTTCGAACATCAGGGTCAATTTGGTCTAGTATTGCCCCTAGCCCGACTGGGCTTGCATCGCCTGTCAAACCCGACTTACGGCTGCCATCAAAATAGGCCATGTTACTGGCACGTGCTACTCTGGTAGTGAATACTTGCTGGCAATCTTCAGACAAGCTGAACACAGCGTTCTATTTGGTTAGAGCTCAAAGTGGTTCACTGACAGTGGCAACGTTCTTGATGTATTGCGTACAGTAACTGGCAAGACACAGGAAGGATCTTAATTCGGAAACATTAGTCGGTGGCGGTGTGTCATTGAGTGCCGTGACCTTGTCTGGGTCTGGAGTCATGCATTTCTCCGAGAATATATGTCCAAAGAACTTCAGCGTACCCTTCCTAAATTAACATTTCTCTTGATTCAGTGTGAGGTTGGCTGCTTCCAATGCCGTGCACACTCTGGACAATTTCTCATTATGTTTTCCTACATCTGTGCCAAACAGCAAAATGTCATCATTGTAATTGATACAGTTGGGGATGTGTTTAATTACATTGTGAATTTTTGCTTGAAAGATTTCTGTTACGGAGGACACGCTGAAAACGTAAGCTTTTTGTATCTGTAGAGTCTGAGATGCGTGACAAACGTGGTTATGTTTCTGCTTTCTGGGCTCAACAGTAGCTGGTGATAGCCCTTTTGTAGGTCCAGTTTAGAGAAGACCTTGGCACCGTTTAGTAGGTGTATCATATCCATAATGCGCGGTGCCATGTGTCTCACTCTTTCAATGGCCTGGTTGGTTCTTCTCATATCTAGGTGCAGGCAGATGGCATCTGAGCCTTTATTCGCAACAGGGACGATGGGCGATACCCATGTTGTGGGTCTCGTGGCTGGTTTGATTATGTCTTGCTCGAGTAGTTTGTACAGTTCCTCCTCTACCTTCTGTTGAATGTTGACGGTTGTGCCACCAGTGGGATGTCTTCTTCAATGTGTAATTTGATTTGTTGTGTAATTTTTCCTATTCCCTTGACTAGGGCTGTGTGCAGTTCCTTGATCGTGTTCACAGGGCCGATGTATTTATGCACCATTAGCTTGTATAACACATGTATCAGACCCATGTGTATGGCTGTCTTGACGCTGATTATGCATCCGCTTTCACTCTTGGTGGCAAGCACATGTATGAATACTTTCTTTTCCTGTGACTTGTATTGGCATGTGCCTTTGGATTGTCCCAAACACTTCTTGGGTGATGTTGCCCCGTATGGGTAGGTCTACAGTTGCCGGTTTGAGTTTTGGGCGACGATATGTGGGATATATTGACCCACTCAACAGTATTTCTCCACATCACCAAGCTGGATTTGCGCAGATACAGCAAAATGGCTGAGCTGGCTCCTGTGAGCGCCATGGCCTCAAAACTGTGTTTTGCAGCAACAACAAAAAAAATGGCTGCACCGTCCTGCGAAGCACACATGATGCAGGATGGAATCAGGGGACACATTGAAGGAGCGTGCCAGTGTGTTCTGACACATACAAATGGAATAATCATTTGCTTTGCTGCAAACCCCAAAATCCCCATCAAAAAGGACAACTTTTTTCACGTTTAAAAAAAAAATGCTGCTCTGACGTTATTTCCATCTGTCCTTCCTTAAACCACTGTGATTAATAAGACCCTGTCATGGACCTTCATATCCCCATTGTGCTTCAGCAAAACCAACATGACCCCTGAATGACATACTCTGTTAAGCCAAATCGGAAGAAAAGGCCCAAGAAACTTCACTTTCTGCCGTGCAAGGGAAACGCTTTAATGTGTGCTACAAAGTGTCAAAGGAATGAACCCTGCAAAAGAAATCCTAGCTCTGTGCACATGTCAATTCCAGGAGACCTTTGCCTTGTACAGACTGTTGTGTACAAGAAACCAACTATGGCTGCAAGACAATATTGGGAAGTCAGATGGCAAAATCGAATTTGAAAGGAAATGCTAGCAGTTTTCACCACATGTGTAAAATGTGTTTTGCAAACCAAAGAAAAATAAATGCCAGTTTCAAAGGAAAAGTAATATGTTGAATGAAAGCTTGTCTGTGCCTAGCAATGAGAAGGGGTTGGCTGCTGGGAAACTCATATGGGCTATTTTTATTCCACAGGCTTGTTTTTTTAAATTCAGATCCAAATAAAAGAAAATAAAGGTTTTAAACTGACTTGGCTAGATTTTGCAAGCTTCCAAAAACAAGTTATTCTAGTTGTCAGAGCTAAGGCTTCCCCCAAGGAAGGGAGCCACCATAAACTTCCAGGACACAAAAGTGATAATTGCTAGGTTGGAAAACTGTGACTGACCAGGACAAAGAAACATCACATTCTAATCAGACTTCAGTCTGGGCAGTGGCCTCTTTCAATAGAAATTCTGGGACATCAAAGTGCGAAATGGATAAAGGGCAATAAACCTTAAATCAAGCTGGAAAAACCCATCTTCCCTTTGGGGGAAGTGACAGTTGGTGGTAGCTGAAAAAGAAAAGAAATGGTCCAGTGCAGGACAAAGGACTGCCATTTGCTACCAAAGACTATTTTATAAATACAATTTAAAGACTTTCATCTCTGCAGCAAGACTTTGTAAAAATCTTGCAGTTTAAAAGTGATTTTTTTTGCTTTTATAAATTGAGACATTGTAGAAGTCACTGACAACTTGGGAATAAAAATGGCAAAGTATTGGGGATTATAAGAAAAGTATCAATGATACCAATGCACATGTTTATGCTTACATCCCTTATGATAAACCACACGTGTATAAAGTTATGGAATTTTAGGCTGAATCTTTCATACTCAAAATTACCAAAATGTATCAGAGGGGCGAAACAATGTTTGGAGTGGAATGGTCTGCATAAAATATGTAACCTGCTCATGTCATTGGGTAATGTGCCACGACTGTACAAATGTGTAAATTCTGTTATGACTGATCTGTGGGAAGTCTTTTCACATCATAAAAGTACAACCCCTAAACTGAGTCACATCCTAGAGGAGGCAGCCAACATTGATTGCCCAATCCAGTTGGTAGAGGCACGTTTAGCAGACCCTGCCCAGCCATATACTTAGATGATGTCACTATGCATTATAAATAAGAGTCCCTGACAAGACTCTATATACACACACACTCTTCCTGAAGTTCCTGCACTGCATTCCTGTTCCATTCATCATCCCGATTCCAGACCCCAACTACAAGGCCAAAGCATTACTGACCCTACTCCAGGGCCCACTGCAAAACCCAAGCAGTGCTGATGTATTCCCAGCAAGGCCTCAAATCTGAAAACCCACTAATCTCCCATTAAAAAGGGGAAAGCTGTGGTACCTTTTTGTATCCTGAACCAGCTTGGCTTGCTGCCCACTAACTGCATGCACGCTGCCAACAGCTGACCTTTAGTATCCAGTGAACAGAATTGCCATTCTAGTCCTTGCCATCCAGTGACCAGAACTGCCCAGCTGTTTGCCAGACACGCTGCCGTGTAGTGACCAGAACCGTTGACAGTCCAAAAATCCCAAAATTAAAGTGGACTGTGAGTATAAATCACCACCCCATAGAAACCCTTAGTATACCTTGTCTTGCCTTTGTCCTTATCCCACTCTCTAAGCCATCCTATACGTATCCTGATAACATGTTAAAACTGTCAATCATTCTTGCAACCCTGCCCTTGATTTCTAGTGCTAGCGCCATCACTCTTTTCTATTTTGTCTTGTGTAATCCTATGCCATTGGTCATATTTCGAGTGATCGGACTGGTTTCCGCCAGTGTTGGGCACTGGGGTGATAGGGTTAAATCACGAATCAACCTTGGATCTTACTGTGTCCATCTTTGGCGGTCTAGCCTGAATACTCAAGTTTAAAGTAAAACTGTTCTTGTCACAACTGATTTCCTTTCCTATTTCACGGTTTCATTTTACTCAAAGCGCACCTTTTTATATCCTGCATAACTTATCCAATTTACCAGCTAGAGATTTACTTTCACTTCCATATTGTCCCTGTGATATACCTCTATCCCCCAGCTCAAAAACCGTTTGGGTAATTTAAGGCGGGAATTTAAAAAATGCAGGTTTTACACGTGTCATTCGCATCTGTTTTAAACTTTCCACTCATTTTCGAACTGTATGCTTTTGGTAATCCATTCTTTGTGATTGTTAGTGTCTTTGCATTGTTGCATTAGTGAGGAATTATAATTGCTTCAAGGTTTTTAACACACATTCATTATTTATTTGTCCATTTCCGAGTGTCGGATTTGGATTCCGTTTCCTGTTTCTTATTCCTGATTACCTGCTGATTCTTTTTATCCACTCAGAATTGATTTGTGGGTTGAGGGAACATTGCCGGGGGATATTCTAACTTGGGTGGTATCTTTCCTAAATCAAAAAGTGCTCCTATTCCGCTGTGCTGTGTATATGTTCCACTAGAAGGTTAAACCCAGTGCATTGCTCACATTCTCATTGTAATTATCACCCCATTGGTGATTGCTGCACCATTTTAAAAAGTGTATGATGTCTTTTGAATTTTAAAATAAATAAATATTGCATTTTACTAACAAGCCTGGTTAATGGTCGATTTAGCCCGGATTATTTGAAAAGGGGGTGTGATATGAGTGGTGTACCATCCCCAAAATGGAATATCCATAACATAAGGAGAAAAGCATCTCAATTGTCCGCTACATACTAGGCCGAGACCAAGGTGTGTGTCGCCTGATTGAAATCCTTAACAGCAGCAGTTCATTGTATACCTATTTGTTTATCAAATTCGGTGTGGCGTCCGTGTCTTTCAAGAATTCTGTTGGTCTTTCGTTGAGCCCCATAAGCAGCGTCGGGCTGTTTTACATTTCTGCGTAGTTGCCAACACGTATATGTAACCCTTTTTTCTATGTTCACCCACCGATGAACGGATATTTGTGTCTGAGGGAGGGTGTTCTACCAGATGTCGCACCCCACGTGACGTCTTGATCTTCTGTCTGGTCGTGTGACGTACCTCCTCCTCTACTTCTTATTCTTGTTGTCCCCCGATTCTGACTCCCATGGTTCTGTCTCTTTTGGTCTGCAGTAAGAGTGGGCGGATGCCTTAGACGCTTGAGTCACCATGAGGAGGGGTCTGTAATGAGCCGTGGACTCTCCCTCTATCTCGCCCTTTTTCTCTTGCTATGCGACATGCAGATCTGAAATGGCCTGCCTCGCTACACACAGCACCCCTATCCTATCGCTGGACTGGTTCCTTTGTGTGGATATTCATACCCACACGATGAGAGAAGGGTTCTTCTTGTCTGCGTATTGACTCTGAAGGCGTGGCTGTGTTGAAACTCTCGACCTGTGTGTCCACTGCCAGTTCTGCCCTTGCAAGTGTTGGAATTTCATCGAGTGTTCAGGCTTTTTGAAGTAGTTTGCACCTAAATGTCTTATTTGGGATCGCAGGACCTCTGTGTTCAAATTATTGGCATAATCACAGTGCTTCATTTTGATTCGTAGGTGCATAACAAAGGCGTCCATTGTTTCACCTTTTGCCTGCTTTGTGCTGTGGAATAGATGTTGTTCATAGTCCACATTAGTGTGCGGTGTAACTTAGGCGGATAATGCACCCTTCAAGTCTTGAATGGAGTCAATGGACGTTGCTGGCATTATGTCAACAGGCCCCACTGCCAACTTGAGTAGGCATTTTTGTCTTTCCACATCCACAGGCCCTGTTGCGCCATGTAAGGATCAAAATCTCTGATCATCTTGGCCCCATGTTTGAGTACCAATTTCGGTTGGGTGATATTGTATGTAAATATGTACTCTGTAAAGCACTTTGGATAAAGGTGCTATATAAATAACAATAAGACAGTGTGGTCCAGAGGCCTATGTGAACAGCCAGCGCTAATGCTCAATATTAGGAATGTGAAAAAGGCAGCGTTCAACTTGAGATTTTGAGGGTGCCAGGACCAAGAACCCTCAGTAAGAGATAGTTAAGTCTAATCAGTGAACTGCGCCAATTAACAATAATACAATAACAATTGAGTTATATTTTTAATTCCATTCCACAGCCTGACACGTGTTTCGAGCAAAGCTCTTTTTCAAAGGCTGTACATAGTTGCAAATATACAATCAATAGCATGTTCATTATTGTATATACATCATATCAATTGGGCAAACACCAAGGGGTTACGAAGGGAAATTGGCCAAAAATAAATGTGTATTACATGACAACAAAATTAACATCATGACATTAAATGAGTGAAACATTTTAAAAAATCATACAGTCAATTACCGTTTGATAAAAGGATCCATCCGGTTCCAAAACCAATAAAAGGGATGACAAAACAACATGGTAAGAAAATAAGTGCGTGCGGTGATCAAACAACCATAGATGAATTAATATACCGAATCAACTAAATTGGTCAAAACTGGCTAAATATATTTACCGATGAACCTTGTCCAAGAAGAATCTGTACAACAAAAATTCACAAAGATCATCGATTGCCATAGCTGTTACGTCCATAGCCAACCAAAATTCCATGACATTTAATATGAAAAGTAATTACCTTGATATTACTTGCAATTGCAATAACAATTAGAGGAATTCTGCAGTAATCCACGTACTAACGTAGCAAGATATTAATAATGCACACATCAGTCCCGTTGCTCCATTTTACGGGTAGCCTTCTTAACCAGTTCATGCAGACTGTCCTCCCCAAACGGGTTTCCATCACATATTTTCAAAACTTACATGTGTAATACCAGCGAATCGGAATGGGCGATGGGTACTTGCTGGCCCAATATACCTAACAATGGACATACTGGAGCATTACGAGATTTCAAGCATAAGATTCTCCTCTTCATTGCCATTGCCAACACTGATGTGAGGCCTAACTCCAGGCGGATAATTTCTACTGGAACGCTAGGACCCAGTCCCACATTTTCCGCTAGAATCTGCCTTCCAACACGCATATCCAACATATAGATTCTGTTGATGTGCTGCAGACATGCATCAGCTACAGATATATGCTGGTTGTGTTATGTCCTTTTTTCTGAATGGATCAAGGCAGGTGCATGCACACACCCCCTGATGCCTTGTTTGCCAGCAAGTTCCTTTTACGCGAGGTGTTCCCCAGGTGGGAGGGTGTGCAAGGTTTTGCGGTCTGACAATGGACCGCATTTTGTAAATGAATTGTTCAAACCGATAGTTCTTCTATTAAGAATCAAACCTAAGTTTTCTTACACTTATCACTACACAGGTGAATGGCATCTGTAAAAGATTACACAGATTATTGAAGGAACGCATAGCCAAGTTGAAGATGACTCTGAAGAAGGGATGGCTACATTGCCTGTCCCTTGCCCTATATAACCTAAGAAATCAGCTTGGCTCAGATCACTAACTCCTCATGAGTCGGTGACTGTATCCTGTATGAGAACACCACTTGATCCTCTAACTAAGGTAAGAACTGATGTCCACAGCGTAGCAAAGGTTTTGGGTGATGAGATGCACGATTACCTAACAACAATGATTGCATGTATTTCTTTTATGTCTCAACAGAAGAAGAATGGAAGGGAGGGGTCAAAAAGAAGCGATTCAAGATAATCAACCTCTTGAAAGAATTGCTAAAACCCCAAGTCTGTATCCAGATGCTGGTGCACAAATGTGTACGCACCTGGAGTATGCCCCTGCTATGAGGGGCCATATGAAGTGGAAGAAGTTTGCCCCACTGCTGCGAAATTAGGGGGACAGAGGCCGTGGCCACATCTACAAGACATCAAACCCTATGAAGGCGAAACACCGACCCCTCGTGCAGATGCCTGCAGTGAAGCAAGAGAAGAAGTTCCACACATGCTGACTTGTTCAATGGCTAGAAATGAGAGTAAGGAAAACGAAGTGCACACAAGGTCCAGCGTTTCTCATAATTTGATGAGGAAAAAATAGACTTGCAGCTATCCTGGAACTTTTTTAGATGGGATAAAAGACAATGTGAAGAAAATCTAGTTTGAAGAAAAAAAAAAAAGAATATCATCAGTTGTTTACGCTACGTATTATAGCAATGTTTTATGCTATTTTTTTCCTACATATTACATACAGTCTTATCCAGCCCTAATATGAAGAGGAGTAAATATGATTGTTTTACAGAGATCCCATGAATAACTGTATGGTTTGGAGAATGATAATTGCAGTTATATTACAGTTTCTGATTTAAAAAGGAGATAACACATTTGCATATTAAAATAAACCAAATATTGAGAGGTTTCAACATTTCAGAGATTCACTACAATCCAGAAAGTCGATAGATTTTCATGGAATATTGATGGTGATAGCATTTGGTATTATGATTTGTGTTCTTTTCATTATTATGGCATTTCAATGTGTTATAAAAAGTAAAACCGATTTGGAGAGTGGCAATGAAACATCTATTATTGTCCCCACTAAAGGTACAGAGAGAATGTTTTTCAATATAACCAAGGGTCTATTTTGATTTTAAAAGGGATGTTGAGAACCATGATGGTAAAAATACATATCTTTAGAATTTGAAGACAAATGGGCTATGTTACGGAGGCGATCAATATTGGCATCCCCATATGAAGACACCTATGTGAAAACAAGAAGAATGGAAAATGGACAAGCAAGAAACCTATGTATCCACCCCAGATTGGAGAATGAATAAAGGTTATCCAGAAGCTGAATTGCTCAGAAATGACTGAAAAAGCAGCAGAGCCAAGATGTGGAGATAGACCTCAGCTAGTGATATATGGTCGTGTTTTCACCAGTACCACATGGGAAGGAGGACTATTGGCCTGCCCTGCACAGCTATTGAAGAAAGAATCAGCAGGCATAGTGCACATAGTGAGTGACAAATGCCTAGGATCGTGGGCCAAGTACTCAAAGTTTGTCACATGGGTCAACAATGAAGCAGGCCTGTATCCATAATATCACTAAGGAATGCAACAACATGCTTCAGGAATGATGGCCTGGTCCTGGTTGGAGAAAACAGAGGATGTGGACAAATAATCAAAGTCCCAGTAATGAATGGAGGAACTGCAGTATAAATGGACCGATATTGGGCCTGTGGATCCAGAGCCTACCTGCAGCTGACTTAAGAATTGGGGAGGAATATGTTCTATGTTAATGACACATGTTCCTGCACGGGTGATTTCCCCCCCCCCCCCACCCAAAGTGGCCTTCATGTTGATGAATTTCCAAAAATGGATGAGCACCTGAGGAAGAAGAGTTTGCTCAACCTCTTATCGGCAGAAGAGAAGCACATTATTTCTCAGCAAAACCAATGGAGGCCTATGACAATATTCCAGATGATTATAAACTGTTCAGCAAGATGGCAATGATAATGATAGCTATATTCTTGCCAGGACTTCAAGCTGCAGTAAATGCCAAGTGGCTGCAGATTACAAGAGGGGAGCTGCTGCAAACGATCAATGCAACAATAAAAGGATTCAATGCAATTAGAGAAGAATTGAGAGCCGTCAGGCTGATGACCCTCCAGAAAAGATCTGTCCTTGACCCGATTACAGCAATGGAAGGAGGCGTGTGTGCCAATATCGGGCCTTCTTGCTCTAGGTTCACACCATCTCATGATGGAGGAAATGGAGCCCTGACAGAGGCAATAACTATGCTGATGACCCTGCATAAGAAAATGTAGGAAGGATGAGGCAGCAGGAGATGATTGGTTTTCATCTTTATTGTTGTGGATTCCAACCTGGCTGGCAAATGCTTTTAAAATACGTGGATCGATACTAGTATTTGTGTTGCTAGGATTCTGTCTTGTAAGGAACCTCTTGGGACAATGTAAGACAGCCAAAAAAGTGATCAGGATGAAGATCATGATTGATTTGGCTCTGGAACTGGTGAGCAGATGCAAAATGAGAGACGTACCCGTGAGAATATAAAGCGTTCCTCTCGCACCTCCAGGAACCAAGTTCATAACCCCAAGGATCATAAAAAATATGTAGGATGGTGGATATTTTGTCCACCATCTGGAGATTGCTGTTACATGACCTAGAGTCTGCATGACCATATAAGAATGCAGGTTACCTGAGGGGAGGTGACAAGGATTTGACTTCTGTAAAAAAGCAGGATGAAAAGAAGATTTAGATAAATGATGAAGAGGAGATGACCAATAAAGAAGATAATTTGGTAGAAAATTCATCCAGAGGGGTGTAGAGGAGCAGGTAAATGCTTTCTCACTAGTTCCTGCCCCCTCACCGCTGTCATAGTGGAACCGCAGGAGAAGAGCAGTAAATGGGGACCCCTGTGTTGTTCCCATACTGCATCGAGTGTATGAGAGACTTTATGCTCTCAGACAGCCATATCGAATGTACCCTCACACTGAAGTGTGGAAGGATGCTACATGGAAGGATGTCAGCACACACCTATGGATGCCATAGAATGTTGAGTGAAATTTGTCGAGGTCAGAGCGATGTCCTAAAGACGATATATGAATCTATGCTGAAACGATGTGAAAATACTTTCTGAAGCACTAAGTGAGACATGTACCTAAAGCTAAAGTATTCGTGGAAACAAAGAAGATGTTAGTGCGCGGTACAAATGTCCTTTAACATTATCACCACCGGAGTGGTCCCCTGGCGGCTCTGAACGAGGAAGGGAGGGGGGGGTTAGCGGGAGGGAGCTGGAAAAGTGCAAGAGAGCAGTGATGTGCTGTTGGCGGCATCAGCCCGGTGGGTCCGTTGGCTGGGCCTGGGGTGTTTGCGGCCGGTAGTCATCGTGTACTGTTGTGCGAGTCTGTCTGTTTTTGTTTTGTTGTTGCTGTGTAGTGAAGTTTGTTGTGCTGTAGGTTTGTGGTTGTGTTTGGTTTGAGAGATGTATGCAGAGGGGGAAATTGTTAGTGCAATTGGTTAGTTGGCATCTCTATCCTGACTTGAGGCGGTGGGCTTCTGTAATCTCCCCAGATGGTTTTCGGTAGCACACCTACGCCTCTGTCCTGATCTGGGTCCATCCAGCCTTCAAGGTCCCTTTCACATCTGGCCCCCTCCTCCCCCGGCCTGCCTCGCAGCCCTACCTAGCTTGAGATGCTAGTAAAAGATGAAGTAACTTCCTGACCAATAACTGTAAATGGGCAGTAATGCAAGGTAGAAAGGAAACATATAGAGGCTTGCCATAGAGGAATATATTACGTGGGTAGGGAAGCCATAATAAGAAAATGGACACTGGCTCATGTTGAATTCAACCAAGCTACCTCTGAGACAGACCAAGGCTGCTAAATCAGGAGACACAGGAGAACAGCTCTGTGTGCAGAGCCGACGATCAGTCAAGGTTGGCCCAGAATTAAGGAGGGCGTCGGGCCTGGGGCTGCCTGCTGTGGCCAGGCTCGTTTACTGGAGGCTAACACACCCTGGCGATGTCTGTATTTGAGCCCTCTGACTATAATGCCCAGAGTTCCCGACGCCTGGAATGTTAAGGATTTCAATCGGGCGACACACACCTTGGTCTCAGCCTAGGATATAGCGCTAAATTGATATGCCTTTCTCCTTTTTTTTTTAATGTGGATTCAATTTGAGATGGTACACAACTCGTATCACACCCCCTGTTTCAAATACCCCGGGTCACAATGGACCATGAACCAGGCCGGTTGGTGAAAATGCAATATTTATTTATTTTTAAATTCAGATGAAATCATATAATTTTTTTAATATGGGGGAGCAATCTCCAGTGGGGTGATAATTACAATGGAAATGAAATCAATGCACTTGGTTAACCTTCTCCTAGAACATATACACAGCCCACGTGAATAGGAGCACTTTTTGGGTTAGGATAGATAGCATCTAAGTTAAGGTTTCCCCCAGCAATGTTCCCTCAACCCACAATTTATAAAAATTCTGTGGATAGAAAGGAGCAGCAGGTAGTCTGGAATAAGAGACAGAAAACTGAATCCAAATCCTTTCCTCGCAAAATAAGAGGTGAAAACGGATTTTAGACCCTTAGCAAAGGCCTAAAATAACACTCAAACTTTACAAATAATTCATTAATGTGTGGTTAAATTATAATATACATATGTTTTAGAACATACATGCTGTTGTGATATCACTGGCAATCACAAGGCAATGGATCAGCAGAAGGCATACAATTGGAAAATGAGTGAAATGTTTAGAGCATGCAGCGGCCAAATGACACGTTGGAAAACTCATCTCAATTTCCACTTTGAACTACCCAAACAGTTTTTAATAAAAACGGGTGAAATACCCTGAGTTGGAGTGCTGGGGGGTAGATATATATCACAGGTACAATATTAGAGGTGAACATAGGTCTCTAGCTGGTGAATTGAGAGAGATTTGGAAGGTAGAGTGAGATTTTTAGGAAAATGGAGCACTTAGTGAAAACTTTGGTTTTAAAAGAAAGGCAAGGTTGCCTAAAACAAAATTATCTAGACTATATTGTTAAAGAGGAACACAGTAAGCTCCAAGGTTGATTTGCGAGGTCAAACGTGTCGCCCCAGTGCTCAAACCCAACAATAAAATATATGGAAATTAGCTTGATTAATCCAAATATAATTAAGGGTTTATAATTTACACCAGACAAAATTGAAAAGAGATGGCGCTAGCACTTAGAATTATCCTCGTATCCTGTCCTTAATGTTTAACAGTTTCAACAAGTTACATGGGTATGAATATGACTACTTAGAGAGTGGGATAAGGACAAAGGCAATGCAAGGTAAGCTATGGGTTTCTGTGGGGTGGTGATTATACTCACAGTCCACTTTTTAGTTTTGGGATTTTTGGACAGTCAACAGGGTCTGCTCACCACAGGGCGGCGCGCCTTACAGCAAACAGCTGAGCAGTTCTGGTCACCAGATGGCAAGGACAGCTGGATGGCAATTCTGGTCACTGGTTACTAAAGGTCAGCTGGATGGCAGGATTGCAGCAGCCATGCAGT
Organism: Ambystoma mexicanum; assembly: GCF_040938575.1. Taxonomy (NCBI): domain Eukaryota; kingdom Metazoa; phylum Chordata; class Amphibia; order Caudata; family Ambystomatidae; genus Ambystoma; species Ambystoma mexicanum. Next base: position 687,334,213 of record NC_090928.1, read on the forward strand.
TAGTGGGCAGCAAGCCGGTTTGATTTCTGGATGCAAAAGGTACCACTGCTTTCCCCTTTTTGTTAATGGGAGATTTTTTTCTGGATCAGTGGGCTTTCTGGAGTAGGAATCAGCTATGCGTGGGTTTTGCAGTGGGCTCTGGAGTAGGGTCAACAATGCTTTGACCTTGTAGTGGGGTCTGGAATCTGGATGGCGCAGATCAGGAACACAGCGCAGGAACTTCAGGAACAGTGTGTGTGTGGAACTCTGTCATGGACTCTTATTTATAATGCATAGTGACATCATGGAACTATATGGCTGGGCAGGCTTAGCTAAACACACCTCTAACCCGCTGGATTGGTCAGGGGTGCTAGTCCCCGCCTTGCTCTCAGCTGGTTGGATTTCAAGGCTTTAGCTAAAATCCGATTTTGCCACAAATGGTACATTTATACAGTTGAAGTCTTTTAGCAACTTACATAAACAGGTTACATATTTTATGCAAACCATTCCACTCCAACTCTGAAATCTGTGAGACATTGTTTTGCCTTTCTAATACTTTTTTTAGTAATTAGGAGTATGAAAGATTCGGCCTAAAATTCCATAACTTTATACACGTGTGTGGATTATCACAAGGGATGTAATTATGAAAATTCACAATGGCATCATGGATACTTTCCTTACAATCCCCAATTATTTGCCATTTCTGCCCCCAAGGTGTCAGTGAATTCTACAATGTCTCAAATTATGAACCACAAAATCACTTTTAAACTGCGAGACTTTCACATCTTTACACAGTTCTGCTGCAGAGATGAAAGTGTTTGCATTTTTATTAATCAGTAGCCTTTGGAGGCAAATGTTCAATCTGTTCCCTATGTGTGGGCCTAGCTTCCATGCTACCCCCCCCCCTTTCAGGGGCAGGGTCGTCATGGAGGTTCCCTTGAAGCTTCCTGTAGAAATCACGGGGAAGTGTGACTTTCTTTTCACATGTCCTTGTCCCAGAAGTTACATTGTCAGAGGGTTCAGCCTAGACCAGATTCTGTCCAACCTAATAATTATCACTGGGGTGTGAGGATCTACTGAGAGGCCCTTTTTGTTTCTGTCATCCTCTCAGCAGAAACCTGTTTTTTTTTTTTTTGTATTTTAGTTTTCTTTTTTTTTTTTAGCTGACATCCCCCCAGCAGCCACTGACATTAGAATTAATTGTATTTATTTTGGCTCTGAATTGTGAGAAAATCTGCTAAATATAACTATCTCAAACATATATTTTCACAGCACAATACCCTTTCAAATTGCTAGGCAAGGAGCAGTTTTTGTTCCACATAGTACTTTCAAACAAGCATTTTTTTTCTTTAGTTTGCAAAACCCATTTTTACACATGTTGTGCAAGCTGCTAGCACTCTGCTTTTAATTGGTTTTTTGTTTGCTTTCCATCTGGATTCCCACACTGTTTTTCAGCCCTAGTTATTCTCTTGTAGACAGGAGTTTGTTTGGGTTATGTCAATTTCAGTGCTGGAGTTTCTTTGAACTACTGATCTTTGATACTTTGTAAAATAAAAATGAATGTGTTTGTGCGAGTAAAAGTGAAGTTTCTTTGTTAATTTTTCTCAGATTTGGTTTGACAGAGCCTGTCATTCAGGAGTCATGCTTGGCTTTGCTGAAGCACAATGGGATATAACTGGGCATGGCAGGGCCTTATTCATAACAGTAGTTTGAGGAAGAACAGATGAAAATAGCGTCAGAGTAGCATTATTTTAAAGGTTAAAAGTTTCCTTTTTTTAATGGGGACTTTGGGCTCGCAGCACTGCTTTTTCACGCTATTTCATTTGTATATGGAACACACTGGCAAGCTCCCTCAGTGTGCCCCCTTGTCCCATCCTGCCCAATATGTGCTTCTCAAGATGATGCAGCCATCTTTTTGTTGCTGCAAAACGCAGTTTTGAGGCCATGGTGCTCACAGGAGCCAGCGCATCCATTTTGATGTTTCTGCTGAAATGCAGCTTGGTGATGTGGGGAAGCACTGCTGAGTGGGTAAATATATCCCACAGGAAGGAAGCTTGTCCGGAACTCTATTTCTCTTCCACACTCTTTTTTTTAAAAGTTTTGTAAGCCTTGGGGTTTTCACCCAAAGTAACCAATGGTAATCCAGACATGGACCCCTTGCTCACTGTGCTTTCGCTCAGCTTCACCTCACTGAGGACGCCCACCAAAGCCAAACGCGTGTCTGGGGTTACTGATGGTACTCTTGTTCAGAGGAGGTTTGCCTAGCATATCAGTGCTGGCCTGCCCTTCTGGTTGGGACCAGACTGATATGCAAATAAATATGTCTGCTCTGTGAAGGGTGCAGTGAGCTAAAACGTGATTGCAGATGCTCCTCACCCCCCGGAGTGTAAAATTTCATAGAATGCGGTATTTGACTCATGTTCATTCTCAGTAGAGGGCTCCAGGCTCTCTTTGAATTTTAGGAAATCTATTTAAGCCCGCTCTGTCCAATGCTGGTTGCTGGAAATTGATGCTTATGGCACAGGCAAGGCAGGCTCCTTCTCATGTTTAAGCGACTGCTCCTGCGCTGCTTACCTACATGCCGCTTTGGCGGCCAGCATGCTATCACTGCACTGCCTCCCTGCACACCACTTTGTGGTTTTCAGCATGCTTAGGTGCTTGCTGTCTCATACACATAGAGGGGCCTCCTCCTACCGCTGACCTGCATGCCACTCCGGTGGTCCTCAGCCCATTCGTTGCCTTGCTCTGCAACTCCTACCAAGGATTTCGCAGCCACTGGTACCAGATAGCCCTGGGATCTCGAATTGTGGGTTCCAGGGCCAAAGATAAGTGGGGCCTTAGCATAAAAGGGAGGAATAAGAAAATGTAAAGGAGATTGGACTTTGGTAAACTACAGGCTGCACCTGTATTTTCTTTATGAACTGTGTTACTTGAGGAGGTAACGGCCACTGGACTGAATCTGTGAAGGAACAAGTTGTATGAATTTGCAAGTGCCACTCACAACTTGCGAGCAACCCAGCTTCTTCATACTGCATAGGTTTGCTTCTGTTTATCACCACTGGGTAAAACCTCTGCTCCATATTTGCTGTGCTTATGTTCCATGTTGTTAGGGAGAATTCTCTGTTCAGGCTAATTTCCCAAACCTAGTGAGTCCCCCAGCAGATTTGCTGGATTTTTGGGGTTTATATTTATTTATTTATTTTTTTATTTTATTTTTTTCTCCCACTCTTAGGCATGATTTTAGAATGTCCTTTGACTATCAATGTGTTTTATGGGCTATGGGGTCTTTTACTCCATAGGGCTTCATGTGTTTTTGGTATGTGTGTTACACAGCACCCTCAGTGCAGTAACACAGGGGTGTCATAGTGACCCCCAAACATAGACTCCATACCCTGGGACTGACTACTGTCTCCCAGGGCATGTAAGTCACCTTTTGGCTTTACTAGTCTCAAATTGTGAACAGAACCAGTACAAACCATCATATTGTGGAAGTACTGGTAGGGGTAATTCGATTGCCCCTGGGTCTGTTTTCCAAGGGGGCACTGTCCAGTCCCCCCTGGTCGAGTTTCTGGCTGGTGGCAGTGGATACCACGCGAAATATTCCACCAGAATATTTCCTATGGGATTTTCCCATTGATTTTAAACGCACCACTTTTTGGTGCAATGTTAAAGATACCGCCTGGTTATTTATTTAATATTTATTCCCCGGTTGGGTCTTTTTGCCAGGACTCGGTTTTAAAATGACATCTGTGTTCGCCTCTGAAACTCTAACCCAAGTCGAGCCCTTTGTTCCACTTTTTTCTCCACAGAAGCCCTCCAAACGGTGCCACTCTGTCTGGGGTTTACAGGATGTGTGTGAGGGGGATTAGGCACCCAAGACTGAGTTGCCTTGGCAACTCAAGTGGCACTCTTGTGTGATTGGCCCAGTGGTGAGCCGCCCGGCTCACCACTTCGCATGTTTGAGTGACAGCTAGGCTGTTGAATGGGGGGTTTTCTGCATAAAAGCATGGCTTTGGGGACTGGAACTTCAGAGGTCGCCACAGGACATAAAGAATCCGAAGAGGGGAGAAGCTGAGCCATCTACAACGACAACGCCACCGGTGGAGCCCTGCTGTACGAACACGCCACTTCCCGACGACAGAGGAGATCTCCTTCCAGGAGAGTCTTCTTCCCTTTGAGCTGGTGGGACCAACCAGTTCGCTTTTTCGCCTTCCTGGAACGTCTCGTGGTCGAATCGCCCGTGCCAAGCACCCCGGCGGCTGGATAGCCACGTTTCACCACTACCACGAATAAAAGGGTCGTACCTTTTAATCGGGAAGCTTTGCGACTGGTTTCTTCCCTGGACGTGCAACAACCTCCAGCTTTCTTCCTCATCGAGATCATCTCTTCCTCTGGTTGAAGCCACGACTTGCACCCGCTGCCAGGAACAACTGCCACTGCTGGAGCTTTCTCACAATTTCAGGTACTGTGTCCCGCCTGGTCTCCCTTGCAACAGATTGTCCAAGGTGTCCCGTAAATCCTTGACTTTCCAACTGGGTTGACCTCAGACCTGCTAACTTTGCCTTTCTGAACTGATCCAACCTCTTTTTGACTTTTCTGCAAAGACTTTGAGTGCATTTCCACTGTGAGATCTTGGGCACATTCTGCCTTGCTCTCTCCAAAAGTGGGCCTGGCCTATGAACTTTTAGCGCTACAGTAGACCCTGCCTTTCTTGACTTGCTGTGGTTTCTCAAAAGTGTTGGTAATGTCTTATTTTCCTACTCTGACTTTTCTCTCCCTTTTAAAATGAATTATTGGAGTGCCATCTACGGTTACGCGCTCACCTCTGTTTTGCTAAATAAGTGGTGTCTTAACCTAGACTTGTCGAATAATTAACTAGGGAGGTGTATATACTTATATTGACTGTGTTTGAACTTGCTTGATATATTAGTGCCAGTGTATTTTCATAAGTGTGTTTTTAATTAATTATATACTTATATACCAAAGCTCTGGTCAGTGTTTGCTTGTTCTACTGTATTTTTAGCCCTATTGTGTATACTCTATATACTGCCTAACTCTTCTTGAGAGAAGTCTGGCTGCTCAGCCACAGCTACCAGGTAAATCTGGGTGGTGCAGACTGCTACCAATTGGGTTTACTGCTTACTCCTGTAGTCTTAAACTTTTTGCAGCGGTCCCTAAGGAAACTGCACAGGTTTCTGCCTAACACATGTATAGTTTGTTACTAATCTATGTTTCTGCTTATGCTACGTGTGCCATTAATCCATGTTATGTGTCCAGTAAGACAGCTCTTGATACTGCATATGAGATATGAATGCAGGCAGGGTGTGTAAAGATAGGATTAGGTTAGGTTCTTAGCCTCAAATAAGAGTGGACAGAACTCCAAGCTGTGGGGGTTTATCCCTCATAGTTGTATGCTTGTATGCGTGACCTTTCCTGTGCGTTCCCATAACTATCCAACTATAAAAAGAGTGAGAATCAGAAGGGAGAAGCAGCTGGGCCAAAAAGTGCTGCCATCCGAGGTGGAGTAAGCAACATATGGGCCGGTGAAAAGGATGCAGAGAGAAGGGAAGCCAGGAAGATGCCAAGGCCATTGCGGGCCACGTGAGGGTCTGGAGCTGAGTGAAGCCCATTGTTGCGTGTTCCCTGTTGGGAGTGGGGAACACGGAGAAGCCGCTGACCGCTGCAGGAGAGACCAGAGAGAGCGGGCGCTGCTTGCTGGAGCTCCTAGGGATTGCGAGAGGAGAGAAAAAGAACCTGCGAAGGAAACCAGTACACCCGGAGGAGCAGCCGCACACCGGTGAGTGACGGTGAAGGTTCACTCAGGCTGGGGGGCGCTCTAGGGGCATGGTAGGGTGACGGTTAATACCAAACAAAAAGGGGAATACATGATAAAAGGGTCTGGAGATGGGGTGGGGGGGAGAAGCAAATTATTGACCAGCATAAAATATGTTTTGAATAATAAGAAATGACCCGGAAGATCAAAGCTGAACTATGAATGAAACAGAATGCAATGTGCCTTTGCGAACGAGATAAAGTTAAAGAAACGGCACTGACAAACAAAGTAAAAAGTGCAGAAAGCAATACTATATTGATTATTGTGAAAGCAAAGTGGCAATCAGAAGAAATACTCCCAAGGACAGTGGGTGAGTGTCGCATGTTGATAAAGGCAAGAGGCCATTAAAGTGCATCAGGAAAATAAGTGGACTTATCACACAGGTGTAGAAAGGAAACCTGTGTTCTCAAGGAAGTCCTATGAGAAAGTATTAACTGTTGTAAAGCACCAAGGGTTATCGGTTGCGTTACCAGTGATGGGTCGACCGTGTTGTCCGACAACTGCGTCTAGACTGAGGAACCCTTCCTTGGAGTAACCCAAAAACAATCAAGAGGCTGAAACTGGTTGGCCTAAAAGTTGTTCAAGTGATGGAAAGAAAAGACAAATTACACACATGGAATTGACTGTGAAGCTTTAAGAGCTGTGAATTCGGGGAAGGGAACCCCAAAACCATTTTGTGGAACTGTTTGACCTTGGGGAAGGGAGCTGGAAGAAGCTCCGACCTTTAGTTTGAACACTGTTACTTTGGTTGCTGACATCCCTACACATTGTTTAGCTTTAGTTGTGAGGGCAAGTATAGGTTTTGGACACACAGACCTTTAAGTTGAATTTACTGACTCAGACTATCCTTAGTTTATTTGGGTACGGAAATCCCCCTTCGTATAGGGCAAGTTAGACCTTACACCGTCCTGACATTTAAGTTAATAAAATCCTTTCTGTTTGAACTTTGAATCTGTTTGAACTTTGAATCTGATTTCTGTGTCTTGCTTCATGATGCCTTCATAAAGCGAGGTGGAAGAAAACCCAGAGTGGGGGAACCGATCGAAGAAACCCCCAGGCTTGGCAAGTGAGTAAAATATGAACCCCAGAATGGGGAACCAGGAGGAAGAGAACCCCAGAATGGGAAGAGCAAGAAGACACCCCAGGGAGCAAGAGAGAGAGAAAAAAAACAGAGTGGGGAGAAAGAAGAGCGAGGGCCCCCAGAGTGGGGCATAAGGATGAAAGCCCCAGAATGGGGAGAGACTGTAAAAAACCCATGGTGGAGAGTAAGGAAAAGAGAAGCCTCAGAGTGGAGAAACTGAAAGACCTCCTGGGTGGAGAGTGAGAAGGAGGTGATCCCAGAATTGAAACAACGGAAAGGGGGAAACCCAGAGTGGGGACTAAGGAGAAAAAGCTCAGAGGGGAGAGAGGCTGAGAACACCCTGCAGTGGAGAGACACTGTGAAGAGGGCAATCCAGAGTGAGAGCTATGAAGGAGGAAAGTCCCAGAGAAGAGAGAGGATAAAAGGAAACCAAACTTGAAGATGTACAAAGAGGCCTTTGCTCTGGGACCTATAGAACATGCCAGCCATCAAGATGTGTATAACTTGAACTATAACCCATAGGAAAAGGGCCAGGATGAAGAGGGGACAAGGTTGGGTTGGAAGCCACCAGCCATCCCTCCGAGAGTGGAGTTCCTTCAAATCCTTTGTTTATTTTCTTTTGTAGGATAGGGAAAGTGGTTAGGTTAGAGCAGGATTCCGGACTGAGGATGTTATTCAGTTTAGGATTTCTTGACATCCTGACGAGCACCCTTTTGACTTTATAGGGCTTGAGCTTCTAGGTTTAAGGAAAGATTTGTTTTGACTTGGAGAGAAAAATAAAATAACGTTCAACCATGCCTCGTTGTTGGAGTCCTGGTTCTGCCCTATCACAGTGGAGAATGCCTAAATGTGCTTGAGTAGTTGCACAAATAGTAGGTGGGTGAACTATGACTATCGCAAATTGCACACAAAGGTCATCCTAATAGGTGCACGGACAAAAATATGATGGTGTGAGTCACCAGTAGATGCATTTTGCGGATGAGAGTTGTGAGCACAAGCATCAAAAAAAGCACATATAGATCAAAGGAGTTGTACACAGTCACACAGCACTAGTCACAAAATATGCCCATGGATCACAGGATGGGAAAAATAATCACAAGATGGCTGTACATATCACAAGATGCGCATTTGGTTTACAATATTAACACGTGTGCTGTAACAAATATATGTGCACTTAGATGGGTCTTGGAATACAATATGCAGACACAACTCCAAATGTACACACTTATGTCCCAGTGTACACAATATTCAGACAGGTGTATCAAGATTTTACTGTATGCAGAGACCCATCACAATATGCACAAATCAGAAGATACAGTTGTGAATTAACTCTGACGGTAAAGTAGTGTTTCCGCACTACTCACATGATGCACAGCGTGATCAAATTCCAGAAGCACTCGCATGGATGAGTGTCACTGACTGTGTGGAGCACTGGAACTGATAAGTGAAGACACAGAATCGGTACTCAAAATCGGTACTGGCAATAATGGTGAGTGCGAATATGGACGTTCAAGAATTAGAGCCAAGTTTCTGATGGAAGGCCTACTGAACACTACATATATATTATACTCATCTCCCTAACTTTGTGAAATCTAATCTCCTCTCACTTAATTCCCTACCACTGGTAGTTATTGCTCTTCATTACCCTCCCTCCGTTCACGTAACTAGTCAACTGTCAAGTCTTGCATTCTCCTTACAAGAGCCTATCTGCGTTATGAAGCAATTCATTTTAAGTAACCTCTAAGTCTTCGCTAAAGTCTCTGGCCACAGCCACTCCAAATAAAACACCCCTGTATCTGGACTACAACCCTCAGCCTTCCAAAAAATAAAAATAATCAATCCTCTTATCATAGCCCCTCATTTGTACAACAGTGTCCTTATTAAAATGTACCAGCGCCTTGCTTACTTAACCTTTTGGGAAATACTACAAAAGAGCAGGGAGGTCCCCCTTTTTTTTTTGATGGGGCTGTGTGTATGAGGACCAACATATATAGACAATAAACGGGTTCCACAATACAGCTACCCACCCGAGTGGTTCCTGTTTCACACTGTACGGAGAATGAAAAAAGCTTCTATTTACTTTTTCCACACTTCTGCATTTTGTTACAGGAAATTCTAAACGCAGGAGCTGCTGGGCTCAATTTAGGCTACTAAATATCAATTTTTTCATACTATAATGGGCACTGGTATGTCATTTGTACAGATGTCGCGCCATCACCGAGTTGCTGATACATATATATATATATATATATATACACACTACCATGAATTTGGCTAAACTAGGTTGGCTATTGTACACACATTTCTAACCAATTATTGTGGTGTGTATTCATCAAGCCCAGCTGATTGTTCCACTCAGGGTTATGCTGCAGTATGTCCGGTTGCGCACTCATTCTATCGATCAGTGCGCGAATCAGGTCTTACCGCTTTTTACATGTAAAACATCAAACACAAAGGGGATAGTCTATTACATCTACCGGGTAACCATTTCTCGAGTTACTTTCGAAGTTGTTTAGTAATCATCTGATTGCATTTTTGTCAAACGTCTAATTAGTGACATATGTCATCCAGTTTAAATAATTACCTAGACTTATCACTGTGTGCGATCGGTGGATATTTGCGGGGTTCCCGCTACATTACGTCAAATCCCGTCAGTTGTTCTAACCCTGAACTCGGCTTGCCGTGTGTAATGGCTATTGCTGCCTTCGTCGAGCGGTTCTGTAAAGGGAATTGAGTGCGAAATGAGTTACGCCGTCACATATTATAAACCACATCATTTCGGCTTTCTAACAAGATATATATCTAGCACTTAATTGAGAGTGAAGCTCCATTGCAGTTGCTGTATCTCACAGGGGTGTTAAGTTGTGCGTCCTGTGGACGTCGCGTACCTGAGTTTCCAAGAGACTTCGTACTGGAGTAGCCAGATCGTTGAAGTTGTAGGCTGGAAGATGGAAGGCAGCGCAAAGAACCGGCCCCAGTCACGCCCTGATAACACAGGATTGAAAGGGGACCAGCTCCTGACGCCACTGATGGACTCTTCCCTGTTTTTAACGTGACGCCAGAACAGTGCAAGCACTGGCAGGGAAGGCCTGTTGATGTAGATCTGTCGGATAGAGTGCGTAGTGGTCCAATGCTGCTGGATTTGCTACGACTGAGGGCGCTGTGTTCCAATGCTGCTGGATTGCAGAAGATCCATGGTACCCAAGCAAGGCAGGAGGCAGCAAAGCAAAACAGAGAGAAGGAACTCTGGGAAGAAGGCAAGAGGTCAGGGAAGGTAACTGGAAGGAGCAGGCAAATTGACAGGACAGGAAGGGTAGAACAGAAGGGTCAGAACTGGAGACTACTCCCAGGGCCAGGACCGGGAACATAGGACCAGGAAACAGGGACCCAAGGCAACAAGGGCAAGAAAAAACCAGGACCAAGGAAGAATCTGGCACAGGAACAAGGAGCAAGGAAGGTAAGTGAACAGAAGTTCAGGAGCGAAGCGGAAAGTCAAAACCCGAACCGCGTTGAGACGCGGCGAGTGTCCAGTCCAGATCGCTTAAATAGGAACGCGGCATGGAAGCGAGGCTTGATGCGCAAACCGGTCCAGCACATGCACGGAGGCAGACCTGCCGCGGGAACGAGGCTTGGAACGCAAGCTTGTTCCCCAACGACCCATGCTGTCGGTACACGCGCACCAGCCCGCAGAGAACAGGATGGCACCCTATGTGAAGGTGAATCCAGGAAGGCACATCTCCTGCAGACCCGAAACCGGGGATACAACCGCCAGGCTCGGGCTCGCCCCAAAGGACTCCCCTGCCTCCTAGCATAGGTAGGTGTCCTAACAAGGGTACTGTCATGTGATTTATAGTTGATAGACCAGTATTATGCCGCTATTCAATGGCGGTCAAATGGACGCCAAATTGGGTGTCCTAATTTGTATACCATTACTCGGCAAATGCAGCGCTCAAACAAGTGTTTTGATTCACCTTAATCTTTGTTACATTTTTTACTTTTTTTCCCGATTAACCGCCCAGTGTTGAAAGATCTTGATCAGGCATCCAAAGCCTTTTTTTAAAAAAAACCTTTTAGTTCTAACGTGTGGGCGTATCTTGGCAACATGTCCCTTTTTCTTCTTTTAAGGACTATTTCACATCTGTTATTTCTGGAATCTGAGACTCGGGTCTAATCTGAGTGCAGCATTTGTTTTTCTATTGATGCTGCACTTGAATGGGACCCATTTTCCTACAGTGACGGCTTCTTTTGTCTTGTCAGTATGAAGTCTCTATTCACCTGCTCCTATTTATCGGGGTCACAACTATGTTTTTATATGGTCCCCATTTTTTATATATGTATTTAGCAGATGTACCAACCTGCATGTATGCCACATCCCTATTGCATTCATACGTGTAGCCAAATGCAGGCTAATGGGTAACCAAGTTCCATTCGATTACAATGTTAAGACCTTTGTTGACAGAATTCAGATCCAAGATCCATTTGTTTGTTTTCTTAGGGGCATATCCCTGTCGCCTCCACGCAGGTGGTATTGAACAGTTTGTATAATAAACCAGTATATGTCTTCGTGGGTGTGTTTTGCTTGTTTGAAGTGTGCCACAAGAGGCTTATCCGCCACTGCGTTTTTAACACATGAACGTTGTTCATATATTCTTTGACATACTGGTCTTTTTGTTTTACCAATATAAAGCAACCCACATGGGCACTTTATACAATATATATGGCCCACTTTGTCTGACAGTTTATGAATGTTTTTAACTGCCGTACGTGACCGTTTAGATCTATTTTCTTGATGTTACTTGTGAGACGACACACTGAACAATTGCCACACTTAAAGTGGCCAATGACCGGAGGTAGATGCCAGAGGGTTGTTTGGACAGGTTGTTTATCTTTTGTAAGTGCATATGTGTGTACTAGTTTGTCTCTCAGGTTGGACATTCTCTTGAACACAAAGCAAGGTCTATTTATTATTTATTTAGAAATCCTCAGTATGAATTGTCCCCCAATTTTTAAGGATGCTTTTGCATAAATCAATACTGATGGGGGGAGTTGCGCATGTGATTTATCATCCTTGATTTTTGTCTGTTTAGTCAGGCAATTCTCCCTGCTTACATGGTGGGCCAGTTTTAATGACCTTCTAATTGTGTGGGCAGGATATCCCTGTTCTTTAATCACATGGACAATTGTTTGCTATTAGTCTCATAATCTTCAATGGTGCTGCAGTTCTGTTCAATACGTCAAAACTGGCCAAAATGCACATTTTCACGAATACTCTGTGGGTGGAAGCTATCAAATGACAAAAGCATATTCTTGCCGTTTGTTTTGTTAAAAAAAGAGTAGTGCCAAGTTGGTTATACATAAAAGTAATAGATTGTTCCTGCATATTTAGCCATTCCAGAAATGACGTTAGCGTGTCTGTTTCACCACCCCAGAGCATAAAGACGTTATCTATATAATGATGCCATGATTTTATCTGGTCTTTAAAGGGATTATTGTCGGCATGTATTGATCTAGTCTCAAAATCATCCATAAACAAATTAGCCAGGTCTGGGGCAAACGTGGCACCCATACTCATTCCATGCTGTTGCTGGTAATCGGTTCCTTCAAAGAGGAAGAAATTGTTAGTCAAGGCCAATCTAATACATTCAGCGATGAAATCAGAGGGGACTGTTCGATTAGCTCTTTTTTTCTAGATATGTATGCATGATCTGAATGCATCTCATTTGTGGAATACTAGTGTACAAAGACTCCACATCTAACGTTAAGAACGTCTCCTGCATGGATTTCAACATCATCCAAGATTCTGATCATACACAATTTGTATCTTGTACGTATGATCTCATCTTTTTTACAAATGGTCTCAGGAAGGCCTTGGCATAGATGTATAAGGGTTCAAGCACTGAACCAATTGCTGACACAATGGGGCTACCTTGAGGTCTAATCGCGTGTTTGTGCACTTTTGGAAGACAGTAAAACGCTGGGGTAATCAGGTAATGTTTCACCAAAAAGGACTTCTCGTCCTCGTCAATCCAACCTTTCCCTTGTGCGTGACTCATCGGGCTTTCAACCTCTTCCAAAATCGCAGTGGTTGGGTTGCCACCTAGGATTTTATAGAACTTCCTGTCATCTAATTATTTGTTAACCTCTGTTTCCCAAGAACGAGGTGTTGGCTTCTAAATGTTTTAATGCACCTCTTTCAGCTTTTGACAGATTGTCCTAAAAGTGGTTTTTAGTACTGAATAGGTGATTAACCTCTCTAAGTACTCGATTTTCTAAAGCGATAATTTCGGGTGAAACCATTGCAGACAGAGGAGTAGAAAACGATGGGAGTTTTAAACCGGATGCATTTGTTCTCCCTGGATCGTGTTCCTGTGCATCACATGCTTGTCTTTTATATATTTGTATTATGTTGTTGAAGTAATTATTTGTTTATTGATTAAAATATGTATTTTTTTATTGTACCCTGTATCTCTGTCTAAATAATATAAGACGGACCTCTATACTCCCGTTGTGTGGACACCTGCGACCTGGGTGTGTGAAAGCTGGGTAGCTGTATTGTGGAACCCGTTTATTGTTTTACTTACCTTTCTACATCCTCTGAGAAATCAGTTTGAAGTGCCACCTGCTTTCAACAACCCATCTCCATTACACCCCAGTCTCCATGCTTCCAATGCCTACATTTTTCAAACTGATTTATGTCTTTCAGTAATGTGGAAAAACCCATGTATTGCACGTCTCCTCACAAAATTCTATAATTAAAGTTGAGTGGTCTGAAACGTGCCTAGTAATGCTATGCAAAAAGCTGTAAGCTTGCAATACAATCGGCATAGACCATTGATTGGGATGAGGTATATATGTGGAATATCGAATGCTTCCTTCTGTTCTAGTACTAGTTGGACAAAGCAGCCAAAATTAGAAGGTTGAAATGTAATACTAATGCGTGCACTGGTATAGAGCCTCAATGTCATCTGCTTTTATGTAGACAAATATGTAGTGTGGATGTTATGATACCTGCTAACATCTGCTTTGGTGGCTTCAAGGTCAGGTGTGAGTAGATGGGGGGGGGGAAACATTGCTTTTGTGAGTAAGGGATGTCACTTTGTCAGTAATCCTGAGCAAACAATCATATTGCTCTGTTGAGGTGCTGGTCAGCTCTTTTACATTTCAATTGCATTAGAGTGCCACCTTTTAATTCTGTGGTGGCAAGAGCATTATTTGTTTGTTTTTTTTAAATTTATTTCTATAGCGCACCTGGCCCTGAGGTATCTGGGCGCATGTGGTTACAAGTAGGTTGTTACAAGCAGTGTGGTAAAAATACAGTATTAGCTGGCAATGTGGTCAGAATACAGTTAGGTCATAGGTGAATAGTTACAGACATAGGTGGTGTAGTAAAAAATTACAGTTAGTGTAGTCAAAGTACAATTACATATGTGAAATTACAAATGGTGAACCTGCAGAAGAAGCAGACAGGGGCTGCTGATGGAGCCAATAAGTGCGAGTAATAAGAAGGGTTTACACTTGTTGGTGTAATGAGGTCAGACTCTTGGTCTCTTGATCTCAGTTATTACTTATGGAGTACTTTGAAGAAGAACTGGGAATCCCTGTGCCTGGATCCTAAATTGGCAAAACTATTTCCAACACCACCTTTATTTGCCTACAACAAGAGCAGGTCGGTACGTGACCACCTGATTTAAATCTGACTACAAGCACAAGAGAATACAAATAAAAACGTTTAGAGGTACTCTACCGTGCAACAAATGCAATTGTTGCCACAACATAGTTATAGGGAATAATATAAATCATCCACATAAAGGCAATACGATTCTGCTAAGACATACCTCCACGTGTGATACCAAGAATGTCATTCATGGCATCAAATGCCCTTGTGGCCTTTATTACGCCGGGCTTACTGGAAGGAAAGCTAAGCTTGGGTGGGGAGAACACAAATCCAATGTTCGCCAAGGATCTATTAAGTCCCCTGTCGCTCAACACTTCAGGGAGCTCAAACATTCAGTGGCATAGTTAGTTTGTCATCCTCGAACATGTCCAGCTGCCAAGATGAGGTGGGAAACTTTTTGGATTGACAAACTGGACTCAATGTCTCCCAGAGTGGGATATCTACTGCTATTTGTGACTGATGTAGACATAACATCTCTATCATATAAAATTGTCGAGTCATCCAAAATATCACTGTTTAACTGTATAATGTGGCTGGAATCACCACGATTGTGGGAGATGAGGGAGGTATCTTGTTGTCAACATCCCCATTAGATCTAGAAGATGGTCTAAACAATCTATAAAATAGTTATACACTAGACACTGTATTGTGCTCTCTTATAACGTCATGCAGTTGAGAAATCAGCAAGCTGAATTACTTCGGAATTTGAATCGCAGTTTTTGTTGTGACAAATATGTAAAAATATTCTCTGTAATGTCTACATATTATATTAAATATGTTTTCCTCTGTGAATCATCTATGTACAAACATCTAATTCTTTGAATGATTTTTGAAATATATACCTCAATAACCAAATTTATGATAGTTGGCTGGTCACAACAGGTTTTTGCCTTACATTAGCTTAAACTCAAAACAACCTGTTGGGTACCATCATATCTTTATTGTCAAACTATTAAGCCACTATCCACCCGTATTTTGCAAATAACCCTGAGTAAACACTAATGTCGTAGTTTTTAATGCTTTATTAATGGTACGAACAAATGGTCCCTCCAAGATGGTGGACTCCGAAACGCCATGCAACGTTCTAGTCTTTACATAGGTCTAACTCAGCATCGTCGCCTAGCGACAAACAACATACAGATTGAAAGAGACAGGATGCGTTTCTATGGAAGCAGAAGTGTAAAGAAATCCTCTTTTAAGTAAGTCCCGGGTTTTTGAAAATAACATTTATAATAGTTATGCTATGTACTTGTAAAACCGAGACAATACGCACAATACTGAGACTTGCACGCCTCATTGTTTACAGAACACTGTAGATTAGCACCCATTTGGGAAACAGAAGCCAATGCTGCACAGAGGCGTTTTCCCTCACAGCAATCGTTAATGGAATGTTGTTCGTGACACGTAATGCTCTTCGGGTAAGATAATGGGAATCTTTTTTAAGATGGTACCAGTTTTAATGATGGTTAATTAGGTGACACCGAGCCCTGAAATATTTTTTCAGAAACAAACTTACTTTGTAGATACAACAGCGCTGATGTCAGCATCTGTATTTAGTCAAAAAAACACTACAGGATACAACGGATAAGAATTTATGACGAGAACAGAATCTCTGATACCTTGATCCCACGAAGTAATGCAGAAGCTACACTATTTATAGAGGTAAGTCATCCAAGCATTCAATCTTACATAAATCCTATAAATTCCACTGAGAACTTACCATTTCAGCACACATATATCGACACGGCCAGATCTAGAAGACTGGTAGAAATCGTTTAGTGAGCCTAACCTGCGAAAAAACACAGCGCTTTCACAGATGGTGAGTTAACTTTAATCCAATTATGCAGCCAATATTCTTTTAACACTACAGTTTGGTCTCTCAGTGGGACACAGTGCCTTTTTAGTGACTTGTCCCGCTGTTGACCAACATTCTCTTGCAAAGAAACTAATCAGTTACCCGGACATGCTTAGTAATCTCTGGCTTTTGCCGTTGTCCACAGAATTCGTATCCCTTTCGAATCAGAGAAATAGGACAATACATTTGTAGGAGTACCCTCACAGGTCAGTGCAGTGACCATTACCTTAAATTTGGTTATTGATGTTGTGTAAAACAATTAAATTAGCTCTCTTATTGAATATTATTTATTTTATTACAATTTTAGAATGATTAATCCAGATATCAATACCTGAAGAAGGGTTTTAGGCCCGAAACGTGTAGTAGAAGATAGGTGGACAAGTCAAGTCCCTTTTGTAAACAAACATCCCCTGTCAAGATATCAGGAAATGTTCTGTTTTTTTAACTTTGTGCTTATATTATGAAATGAGTGAATTTGTTCAATACAATACATAAAACAATCAATTGTATCAATTTCATCAAAATAGTTGTATAATCAAATACAATCAGGAGTTACTGATATTGTATTATGTTTGAAATTTTGTTGCTACTTACTTTATCTTGTGAACTTTTTGTCTAAAGTATAGATTTCTCCGAGTCCTTTATCTCTGGAATTACTAATTAATTACTACAACTGTTCGGTTGTTGATGTTGTGACCTTGCTTGTACCCCGAGGTGTTTGTGGTACCAATTTTCTGTTAATTACTTACTGAGTAGCCAGGAAATTACATTGCTCTGGAAGTTGGAGAACAGTCGGGTCGTCTTGAGGGCAGGTGGGAGGGTATTCCACAGTTGAGCCGCCATGACTGGTAAGCTGCTCCCTCCTGCTCTTTCAGATTTATACCTCGGGACCACCAGGCATGAGGTGTTGGTCGACCTGGTGACCTGTGTTGATGATCTGATAGTGAATTTCTCTGTGAGGTAGGGTGGGGCTGTGTGGTTCAGAGCTTTAGAGGTAAGACACAGTGTTTTCAACTCGATCTTTTCCTTTATAGAGCGCCATTTGAACTGTTTTCTTGTTGCAGAGATATGCTCTCTTCTTGGCATATATATTTAATGCAGCTCTAAGTGCATTGTTCTGCATTATTTGTAATTTGTTGAGCACAAACTTGCTAGCTCCCAAATAGAGGCTGTTACAATAATCCAGTTTGGACAATGAGTGCTCTAGCCAGAATGAGGCAGCTTTCTGTAGAGCGCAATGGTGTTCATGCCCTTATTAGTTTGCCTGTATAAGCAGTAGCTGAGGTAGTCATGTTAACTTCTTTGTTTAAGTTAGATGTAGTGTCCAGATAAAAACCTAGTGTTTTTACATATTTAGCCACTGGGAGGCTATTCCCATCTATCTTAAAGGAGGCATAGTTTGTGCTAATTTTGTATGTTGGCTGGAGAACCCACCAACGGGAATTCCGTTTTGTCATCATTCAGGCAGAGGCCATGAGTGGCCATCCATGCCGATTGACATACCATACTTCTAACCAACCACATGTCTGCTTTGGTCCCACAGAGAGTGGCATGAATGGAGAATGCAGAGGAAACTGGAAAGGGGGTTGGAGAGGAGGAGGACGAGGAGAAAACAGCAGCTATGCTGGAGGATGGAGAGGTCGCCCATGGAGGGGAAGAGGTGATGGTGGTAGAGGACAAAGAGGGAACTGGAAGAGAAATGGTGGAAGGGATGACAATGGTAAGACTGTCAAGAGTGCGCGCCATGAGTTGATGAGAAGGTTTAGCTTTGTTTCAATGCACAATCCCTTAATATAAATTACCCTATTTTACAATAACAGCCCTTTTCTCTGTTTTCAAGGCGGTTCCTTTCATGATTTGATGCATGCACATCTTTCTAATACAGCTGATGAGTGCTTTTCACAAGCAACATGCTAGACTTTAAAAGTAAAGATCCTTTCATACACTTGAACAGACTCTTAACCACCTAAGAGACTACATTTGTATAGCAGGGATGACCAATTATCTAGATCAACGGTCTTAAAGTAGAAGCTTACGATCTATCAGTGCCTTACCAGTTGCCAGTGAACAGTTTGCAAGCTGCCTTAAGCAGTACATACTGCACTTAGAGTCCTCTTTCATTGTCTACAGCTTGCAGGGTTTTGTAGGGGCTACACATAAACTCAGTTCTCTTTATGTTCACCATGCACAGACTCTCCAATTCGGGGGAACAGCAGCGGTGGGGGCCTGGTTATAAGAAGTATAATTGAAAATGCTTAACGTTGGGTTAGGTGATTGGGAAAGGGCGGAGGACAAAAATAAATGTAGGGAAATGCACGATGCAGTGCCATAGTGGCACTGTGATCCAGTGGTCCGAGTCAATGTGTCAGCAAATTTGAGTTAAACAATAACCAACTTTGAAATTGGTGAGAATAGCAGTTACGTATAGCACTTTGGAAGTTCAACACTAAGAAAGCAAGCAGTCTAAAAGAAGCACTTTATTATATCCGAGGTAGTCTGGTGCAGATACCTTGCGCTTTAAGAAAAACTATTCACATTCTGGTTCCCAGTGGGTTATGTGCCTTTTATTTATGATGAGTTGGTGGTTGTCAAGGCAGAGTTAATACATTTGTGCAACATGGTGTGATGCATTGTGTCAGTGGTTATTTCCTCTAGTGTTTGTGTATGGTTTAAAATATAGTTATCGTGGTTATTACATTTTTCAATTATTTACAGGTACACAGTGATAATATAGAAAAAGAGAGGTTTGTTGCTCCCGGCTATCTTGCTTGTAGTTTATGAAATAAATATTTTTGACACTTTGGTTAATACGAATTAATTCGTTTATTGTTGGCGTTTTTCTCTATAATCTTTCCATAAGTACATGTGTTTATGAAAAACACTATTTCGAGCTTGACGAGCAAGTTTAGGTCAGCCGACACGTGTTTCGACCTTCCGGTCGTTCTCAAGGCCAATTAGGTTTGTTGTGTGCCCTCAGTGGGGTTCTGTAATATAAACTGTCCTTTGCGGCAGTCCTGGCTCCTGTTGGGCCCTGTTGCTCTGTCTGGCACCGCCTGGGACGCCAGACAGAGCAACAGGGCCCAACAGGAGCCAGGACTGCCGCAAAGGACAGTTTATATTACAGAACCCCACTGAGGGCACACAACAAACCTAATTGGCCTTGAGAACGACCGTAAGGTCGAAACACGTGTCGGCTGACCTAAACTTGCTCGTCAAGCTCGAAATAGTGTTTTTCATAAACACATGTACTTATGGAAAGATCATAGAGAAAAACACCAACAATAAACGAATTAATTCGTATTAACCAGAAGTGTCAAAAATATTTATTTCATAAACTACAAGCAAGATAGCCGGGAGCAACAAACCTCTCTTTTTCTACTTACCAAACTGGAGCTTAGGCTAACCCCAAAACCGCTCCTGTGATCTTGCCCCCCCAAAAAATCGTAATCACAAAATAATTGGAGCTTAGCACTGGCAGGTTCCATTCCTAGAGCCTAAAGCACAACAGTGATAATATACATCCTTTAAGAACGGTGGAGGAGGAGAGATGAGAGGGAAGAAAGGAGGCACATATTTAATAAACCTCACAACTAATTGGTAGCCAATTCTTACATACGTTAGCCCAAAAAGACCCCTAACCAACTTGGCATGCAATGTAGGTGAAGAAATTCTTCATGTAAAGGAGGTGGCAGATCATCAGTTGGAAACAAAATAGGACCCTCGCGCTCTGGGTCTGTACCATTGAGAGCATGTCCGCACCATTCAAACAAACTGGCTCGAGTCTGCAGCTTAGCAATCACAGCCCCACGGGCTGAACAACAAGCCATAAAACGGCACAAGACAAACAAATTAAAAGAGAAAAAGATCAGAAATCTTAGACAACAGTATAGGAAAAACGTAATTGGCTCGAACTCTACTACCGCAATGATGGTTACTGCTGAAAGCAGCTTCTATGATCTGGTCATTTCATGGCCCAGACACAAAAAAGTGAGAAACCCAAATCTCATACTAAGGACATTAGATCTTTTCTTCTTCTCATTTCTCAAGGCAATCCTATATTGAAACCTACTGCTTGTAAGACACTGACTACTAACCATAACAAGGTAGTGGACATAACTGACGAAAGCGGTGCCTTAGAAGATATTTTTCACCTATTTCCATAACCAGAACCACCTGCACCAAACTTGGATCTCGTGGGGGATGACCCTACCATGATATAGATTGTTCAACAAACTCTGCCTCCTAGTTCTAACATGTAAGTCAGCCCCCCACATGTCAACTTTGGAGATCTATTGGCGAATAATGATTTGCACACAGAACCCAGATACAAGATTCCTTAACACAAACAACTGACCCCTTGCCCTCACATTGCACAATAAGGGTCCAGAGTTTGTTCTCGAAAACATCCTCACATTATTTCATCAAATATCACCTCTCTGTGCTGTTAACTCTGAAAATATTCATGTAGTCGATCAGTTAGAGGATACTTAACTGGCCACTACGCTAGTTTATTTGTAATCTAATTCAATACTAGCCTTCGTACGATTATGAGTTCTTGCGCTTATGCTACAACTGCACACATCACAAAGTAGTGGAACCGACACACAGAATGAAGTTTGACGATAGGCCACTTATAAGCAATCGGTTGAATCGTATTGCCTCTAGTAGAACTCCATGGCAGGAGATGGAGCCTAGAACAACTAGATTTGATGCCCACCCTAAGAACGCGACAACTGACTTGGTATTTGCAACCATTGACAAAGGCAATAGAACTACTAGACTTGGCAATACCAACTGAACTCTTGAAAAGGCTAAATCTTACCATTGGGAATGGCCTCCTAAAATTCTCCAGCCCAGATGTTTGAACCGGCCCTAGTCCCAGCTTCATTATCCTCTCTTGGACCTTACGAGGGCACACCCATTTTGACTTTGAGGTGGGTCTGTGCTCTGCATTGGATTATTTCCATGTGGTTGATTTGCAGGAAACTTGGCTAGACAACCCCATTACCTTTGATGGGGGAAGCACTATACAGGCCTTGGCTACACAGGGCCCAAAGTGTAGAACATCTCCAATGGTAAAAGTAGGACCCCGCTTATAATTAACATCTACGACCCCCCCATGATAATAGAGAACATAAGACCATCATTAAAACAACTGAATCCATTATAGAAAAACAATGGAATCATTGTTTGAGGGGACTTTATTAAACATTTTAATAGATCGTTGTTGTAGGGGACTTTAATTCCGAAATTCCTGGGGAACAACTGCCCACTATCCACCCATTAATCTATCAGGACCTTCCTATACTCCTACTAAAGCAAACAAAAACAAACTAGAAAGGACAGGATTGGGCTAAAATATTAAATCCCAATGGCCTTTATATGCTCAATGGAAGATTCCTCGGAATGCCCCAGGACAATATACTAGGCCCTCACACAACAGTGCTTGTCCCATTGAGTATCTACTTGCACATTACTTATTATTCCCATCTATATTGGATATGGAAGTACTAATGAGACTTGAAAGTGACCACTTTCCCTTGGTTGCTACCTTTTGCTTTCTCCCTAGCCTCAATAGAACTGGCACTGTTGAATTTGGTGCAGGAGGTAATCGAAAAAATGTTTGCTTGCATACTGCTCGGGGGTGGGGTTTAATGAGCATACATTCTTCCCTACAACTGAACTGGGTTCACTAAAGGAAGCTCTACCCTAGACAACATCTTGGGACTCACTCACTGTCGAGAGTGCTTGGTGCTCTAGACGTCGGTCTGTTTACGTTTCCTTCATTGATTACTATTCGGCCTTTGACACAGTGAAGATGGAGGCTCTTTGGTGTAAAGTGGCCAGTTGGGGAGAGGGGGGAGGGGAGGAGTTCCACCTCGCCTTTTAACTATGATCATTCCAATCCTGTATGAGTTAGGATTTCGACTTCTGGCCATCTCACTGATTCCATATTTAAATATGTAGGACTCAAGCAGGGTGTATTATCTGGCAGACTTATCAGAGGCAGTTACTGCTGACTATACCTATTCCCCTAGACTGGGCCAAAGACGACTGAAATGTTTAGGATACACAGATGACCTTCTACTACATGACTCTACAATTTACCCTTAGTTCTCTTGGGTCATATTCCAATGCTAATGGGATTAGCGTTAATATTCAAAAATCCAAAATCATAATTTTGGAGGCAGGTTCTCATAGCAGTAGAAATAACTTTGCCTGGAAATGGAAACTACAACTTAGAAATAGTACCGCTCTACGACAACCAGGGTGTCAACCAGGGTGTCAACATTGATAATAAATTAAAATGTTCAACACACATAAATAATCTCTCCATATCCATTTGTCAGCTTTTGGGCGGCACAAAACTGTTGGACTGATCAAAAATATTATGGCTCTCAAATCTGGGCTCGGATTCCTATTGGAAAGTGAAACAGATAGAGCCACTGT
Organism: Ambystoma mexicanum; assembly: GCF_040938575.1. Taxonomy (NCBI): domain Eukaryota; kingdom Metazoa; phylum Chordata; class Amphibia; order Caudata; family Ambystomatidae; genus Ambystoma; species Ambystoma mexicanum. The sequence goes on from NC_090928.1 coordinate 687,357,086, forward strand.
CTTAATCTCTCGTCAGGTCTCCAACACGACTTCGGTTGAATATCTATTGAAAGAGTTTGGGATTGCTGGGATCGTAACCTGCCTAATTAGACGCTGATTTAACTCTTTACTGGCACCTAATGAACTCCACCTCTTAACACCTTACTAAATGTAACCCAAAGTTGTAATCTGTCAACATTAACTGGAACCAACCCTTGCATTTCGTTGCGTTTAAACAAGAATCCGGTGTCTGTTGTGAACTACACAATTTAGACCCCCTTATTGTCCGGTCTGTTTTTGAAGACTTTATCAAGAAAGAATCCATCAAACTCTATCAGAACCAAACCGTAGTTGACCTAGGCTATAAATCCTTGAGCAGGGAATACTTACTCGCCTTAAGCACATGTAAAACTATCCCGCTTTACACTTGTATTTATATTTTGTGTTTTATTTTTTTGTAAAGAGCACCAAGCCCTGAGGCATCTGGGCGCATTTCTTACATATACATAGGTTACACAAATTACATGCAGGTTACACAGTTAAAAATAGGTTGCACAGTTAACATACAGGTTAATTGGATACAGAATGTTTGAATTGTGATGCTTTTCCTGATAACTGGATCCTACACGTGGTTCTATGTTCGTTTTTCAGCCAGTGTTTTTACGATGGATATTTTGCTGAAATTCTTTTTTCTTGAAAAAACCCATTGATAAATATTTTTTTCTTTAGGGGGCGTCCCCCCAAATCCCTCCTTTCCCAATTAATTTAACTCTGTTCCCAACCCTGCCTGCCCACACACCTTATATAGCCTTCCTCACACAACCGCCCCCCCTATGTTTTTCAATGTTTTCCCAAGAAACAAATTCGCCAAAAAACCCATCGAAAAAATTACTGGTGAAAAATTAACGTTGTACCCCTACACGTATATATATCTCAGAATGAAGTTTAACGCTGTAGATACGTAGGAAGATACTTATGAAGTATTGGGGACCAGGCTAAATGTCCTTCGACACAATCATATGTGTAGACTATGTATCTCTGCTGTGGTGGAAATATTAAAATATCCCGTGCTGGACTGTGAGAGCCTAGCACATAAACATAGGACAACTGCATTAGCATACAATATTCCAGATCTTTTTACTACTTAGGGATTTGACTTGGGAGACATAAAATTCACTCCTACATGAGTGCTACTTTTCATACTTATCATTTTTCCAGCAATCAACGGTCGCTTTAAGACAGCTTTCATTTATACGCAAGTTGCCTGCCTTTGTTCGCGCACGGGATCGGAACTCTCAGTAACACTCAACAGCTTCTGTCTTGCTCCTTTCTCGTGCTGCCAGTCTTGGGCTGCTTCTGGCTTCTTTTGGACACACACCCCCTCTTCGGTGAAGGTGTCTTTGGTCCTGCCATTCAGTTAAGGCGCTCTGTTTGCTCCTGGGGCCCTTGGCTGCATAACACCTTCCAGCCATGGTCTCCGGCACGCTTCTTGCTGCGGAATCAGGTTCACATGGGGGGAAAAGCAGTCTTCCTTCATGCCTTCCACTGCGCAACTCTGCACAACTGATTTTGGAGAAACGGGACCCTCTTTGGACTGGCAGCTGGAATCTGCCTGGTTAAAGTCCCGGTGTCCCTTCTGTTCACCCATTTCTTCTTGGATTGCCAACACCATGCTCTGCTTCTGCTGCTGCTGCTGTTTCGACCATTCTGGCTACAGTTCCATCGAATGGCCTGTACCTGAGGAGGCCTTTTAAGCCTCTCTGCTTCCCTCAGTTGTGGGCTATTAGACTTAATAGGCTGACTACTCCTGCAACATTGCTCTTGAGCCCTCTTCCTACCGGTCCGATAGCACAGCGAGTAGAGCGCTCCCTTTGACATCGTGCAGAGCCTGCCGACGCAGATTCGAATCCCGACAGGGCTAAACACAGCCTTTCATCCTTCTGAGGTCAATAAATGAGCACCACACACCGTGGGTAATAGAAAGCAGCGCTCAGATACCTAAGGGTTCGTAGCGCTATATAAATGCAAAATGATGATGATCCCAGTACTTAGAGAATTCTGGGACTTTTAGTTCTTAACAACAAAATTAGGTTTTCCCATTTCCTCTTCTTGTTAATGAGCCATTAGAAGTAAGAGATTGCGGGGGAAAGTTAAACAGGGGTGTTTCCCAGTCTTCTTGACCTGTTCCTCCCCACCCCCCCATGTGATCCTCCCGCAGAACACCACCCCAGGGTCGAGATCGGGAAGCGCCTGCCCTTCCCTGGTCACATGAGAAGGGTCCCAGGCCATGTTTGCTGGATAAATCATTTCTGATTCATCACAGCATCCTCTTCAGCGTTCCTGCAGCTTACCGGGATGGGCAGTCTTTCTCCTCAGGTTCCTCTCTCGAGCCGGCTGGCTCTATGGACCTTGCTTATGGCTGGCAGTCCCTCGGTCAGCACCGAGTGGATAGCCGTCTTCCATGCACGTCTCTACACTCAGCTGATCTCGCTGTTTAAAAGTCCTGCCTGCAGTCAGGAGCTTGCAACAAATAGAAAGCGATGTGTGTTCCTGGCCTTCCGTGATCTTCATTACTTGGCTCATCTTCCTCGTGGCAGGGGTTCCAGTATTAGAAAAAGGAAAGTCAACTTGTGTTATTTTACAGACAAGAGTTTGAGGATATACCTTTAATACGTTTTAACAGTGATTTAGATGGTTTATGTGCAGGGATTGAAATAATGTTTACATTGATTTTAGGAGGCAGGTTTGGCAATTTATATACATAGTGGGAAAAAGCATGTCCAATAGTTTCAGATGGCAAGTTGGGTTTTAGATAACCAGATGGAGATGAACATCGGGTTACCTGGGGAGTAATCCTCATCACCCCCAGCCTCTTCCTCATTCCAGTGGCCCGTATTTTCTCCCTATTGGGAACTTGATGGTCAGACACACCCTCATTTGTCATCTCAGTGTAAGGATGGTAAGACCATGCCATTAAGCCATGGGTAACTGGGGAAGTACCCTTTAAGGAAAAAGGAGGATCTGTCATTTCCTCTGTCAATGTCATTGGGTTTCCCTGAGAGCTACCTCCCCTCAGGTCGTCCTCCCTCATATAGCCGCCCCCAGGGTCAGGATCAGGTAATGGCTGCCGCCCCCTGGTATGGTTCTCCCAGGGAAAGAAGTGATGACATCCTTGGATTCATCACAGTAATCACATAACCCGACATAAGGGACACCCAGAGCTCACACTAAAGTGTGGAGTTCCATCATCAGGGCCTGGGGGACAGATCCAGGGGCATCTGGGCTGACCCATTGCAACTCGGGCCTAGGCCACTGGCACGGTGGTGGTCGACTGCAGGGCGTTCCTTTCCCGCCTTGCATTGTAAGATCCCGGGGTGGGGCAGACACTGTAGGTGGTACGCCACGAGTGGGATCTGAATCGGCGTTGTGCCCTCTGGGGCCCTCGACTGCTTGACGAAGGAGCTTGATCAGTAGTTCCCACAGGGACTGCGCCACCTGAAACAAGTGGCAGAGCCGCGGGCCGTGGTCCAGCACTTGAGTGTACTGGGGGATTTAGAAAAGCAGTCTGTGTTTCCGGTGTCACTCGTGCAGGTCCTGCAGTGCTGGAAGGGACTGGCACTAGCAGGCTAGAGGCGGGGCAACCGGCAGGCCACAAAAGATTAGACGCAGCAGAGGTATCCTTAGAGGGGACGGGGGGTTAGGGTGCAGGAACCCTGCAGCAGTGTACTGCTTGGTCCCATTCCGTCAGTCCAGCAAACGTTAGGATAGTGTGGGTCGTAAGTAGAATCTTATGGGGTCCGCGCCACCTGGGCTGGAGTGCTGACTTCTGCTGATTAACTTTTACCAGGATCAAGTCCCTGGGCCATAGAGGCAGGCAGAGTTCAGCATCTGGTTCAGGCAGGGCAGCTCAGACCTGAGTATGGAGAGAGCAAGCAGTTTTAATCAACATACAACATTAATTGAGCACTGTGTCATCCTCTAAATGCCAGTTCTGGATATGTGGAGACACGGGCGGGGGGGTGGGGGAAGCAGAGCCCACTCTCATGGGGTGACCTGTGAGTATCTTGTGAGCAGACAGTTTGTGCTTGCGTTGGGGATTATTATGCATGGCAAATGGGGCTACAGGCAATGGCTGCACCCATTTCAGCCTGGTTTCTTGACACTGTTTGGACAGGCAAAGTTATAGTTTGCTGTTGCAGCTTGTACATGAGTGCTTGACTGGGGATGGTTAGAGCAGTGAAACTGCTGAGCTATTCTTAGTGCTTTGCACACTTCCTTAGTTATCTGACCAGTAAAGTGCATATGCCTCAGTCACACTGACTAGGGGCAGCCAGAGCCGGGGTATGAATTCTATCATTAGCTTTTTGGACACAGTGACTGCGTCTGCCCTCCTACATGGGTAGGTTTCCACCTACCTAGAGAACACATCAACTATGACAAGACAGTAAAAGAACTGCATGCAAGTAGGGGGCTGCATACAATCAATCTGCATGTTTAGGAAGGGACCCTCTGCTACTGGACAGGCAGACAGCTTTGGGAGCACCACTCTCCCAACTTTGTAAGTCAAACATACAGTGCACCTTTCGCAGGTATCTTGAGTAACGGTGGTGAGACCAAGGGCAAACCTGTTTCCGGTTAACAGTGACAATCACATTTTTACCTGAGTGTACAGTCCTGTGAGCCTCCCGGACCAAGTAGAGAAGGAGTACCTTTGGAGCAACCAGGCAGCCGTCTGGGGAACACCAAAGGGAGTCTGCTTGCAACGTACATCCTAGCTGAGCCCAAGTCACTTTTTCTGCTTTAGGGGCTTGGTCTTGGAGTACTGCCAGGCTGATAAGGGAGATAATCGGTGATTGTGGGACTGCAACACAAACAAGAGTTTCATTAGGAGCCACAGGCCCTTCTACGGCCTTCGACAAGCTGCACAATTCGCTAGGGCATTCATTTGGACTGAAAGATTGAGAGGGATCGTGTCCCTTGCATTTGACAATAGGGCAGCAAAGCGCAATAGGGCATGCAGTAGGGCAGACACATATCTTCCATTCAATATAGGGGTGCCTGTGGCAGTCCATTATCCCAGTTGCATCCAGAAGATTCCGAAATAGTGTACGACAGCATGAACATACCAGGAGTTGGTGTAGATCGTGGCTGATAGACCCCGAGCCAAGGTACATGCCCGGGTGAGGGCTTTAGGATCTTGCTGTGGACAGTCTGTATGCTTCTAGGGCTTCATCGGGGTGCATACAGAATACCCTGAGACCAATTCTCCAGTTTCTGTTACAGAGTCTTGACCCGTGAGCAAACTATCAGATCTGGTTTCTGTAAACGGGTGTCGGACAAATCAGCGGGAGGAGACATAAGCGTTTCAACAACAGGGAGGAAATGGTGTGGTTCCCTGTCCTGCGGGGTAGGCAACAGAGAGGCAGGGTTCAAGACAGGGCATCAGTTCAAAGTTACATTGGCTGCTGAAATGAGCAATTCTTCATACCAGGTAAGCCTAGAGTTGGATACATGCTGGGTTTCCCCTTTGAGCAGCAGGGAAAGCATGGCATGGGGAACTGAGATTGTGACCGGGTGTCCTTGCACCAGGGAGTCTGTTTTTTCTATCAGCAGGGCAGCCGCAGTGACCGCTCACAGATAGGATGAGAGTCTGGCTGCTACTGGGTCTAGGCTACACTGTGCAAGGCATAAAATAAGCAGTGTTGCATAGCACATTGCTATGTGGTTCTGTAGGTTTGCTAATAAAACGGACACTTGAGTAGCAAAGTTAGATATTTAGGTTGGCCTCTTCAATGAAAGCACAGCTCACCCTGCATTCCTCTTTTGCCCTTGGTGCTCTCTTCACCCTCTTTTCTCTGTTTACTTCAAGTGCTAATGGAGAGAAAGTGCAGCAGTAATCCTCTCATTCTCTTAAGTGCCAAAGGCATGTGTGGGAGTTCTAGGCAAGAATTTATTTTTCAAATAATTTACCATAAGTAATCAGGATGATACTTTTATTAAGCTTTCTATATCCTACCTGGCAAAGACCAGTATGTGTCAACATTATATATATTTTTTAAAGACAGTCATGAAATTCCATTCCTAAAATGTATGTTGTTACATAATGCATAATTACAGTATTGATACTGTAAAACACTGCATCATCTCCATGCTTTACAGTAAAGTTAGGTTAGTGTATCTAAATTTGATAGCGTCAACTAGATTTCATTTTGTTGGGGAAGATGCATCATTTTGACGAATGCACAATTTTGAAAATGTACATGATCACATGATCAAATGCTTTTGTTGGCAAACCTAGTTCTGTAACCTGCAGGTTGCATACATCTTGCCACTGGTGCTTATCCCATGAGCGAACCCATACTCCTTGACATTCCATAATATCACCCTGTTGCTTTATACTAGGTACCCTGAAAGTGAGATGACTACAAACTATAATATTCCACCTATTTTGCCCAGTTCTATGCCTGTTATGCAATGCAATCTGCTTAGTCTCTTTCTTTCCTCTTACATTATGATTACACAAAGCGAACTAGATGCTTTCACAAAGTATTGATCCATAGTTCCATCCAGTCTGTACATATAGAGATCTACTGCAATACCAAACACTGCAGTTAGCCTCCAGAGCTAGCTTTGCTTTACGATTATGATTGTATTATATATTACCACCTGCAGGAGACATCTGGCCAAACCGTTTTCAGAGCCTTTTTTATCATATTTTCTTTATTTGTGTCCACTCATGCAGCTAACCTTTTACATTGTATAGACACTGCTATAGTCTTATCGCCTAGTCGCATAGTCGGGTAGATTTTATGAAGGGTGAGTAGCATTTACAAAAGATGTTTGAAATTATTTTTTAATGTTTACTTTGTAGTAAATGTCAGGGCTAGCTGAAGTTTAAAAAATTTGCAAGGCCGGACTCCTCTCACGAATGTCTTATTTCAGCTGTATTGCTGCTCATTTCATGTCTAGGGTACAAATACGTTCTGGTGACATTAACAGTATTAGTACGAAATTGCTAATCAAATGGTCTGTTTGCTAAACAAAAAAAATTTAATTGGCAAACCCTGCTAATCCATTTTTGAAAACAAATTTATGCTTTGCTGTGGTATGATACTGGCCGGTGCTTAGGCATGTGCAGCTGTGTCAATACCACCTGTACAACACAAATGGCTTGCTGTAATCTGGCAAATGTAAAGCCAGCGCTGTTATGGGCGCTTTCTTTATGGTGACAGTCCTCCTCAACTGCCTGGGGCCATGACAGGGGCTTTGGAGTTGAATCATGCGTGGGGGGTCTGGAGGGGTTTAACTATGGTGACATACTCTGGGACCCACTGCCTGCAGTAACTGACCATTCCAAGGAACCCACTCATTTACTTCCTGGGGCTTAGGAATTTTCTGTATTGCCGGAAACCAATCATGGGATAGGTGTCTTTCCCCAGCTGAAAACTCATGACCCAGGTATCACAGACTGGGCAGACAGAACTGTAACTTAGCCTTGCATGCCTTTTGACCTTTTTCAGCAAGCATTGTCAACAGCAGATAAGGGAGTCTTGCTCACAGGCTTCAAGTACGGGGAGACTAGGAGCTATGAGAAACCAGAAGGTGTCTCACCCGCTAGTCCCCAGGGGTCTCTCTCACTCAGGTGGCCAGGGCACAGCCATCGTCTTTGGATCCAGACCCTGGGGGTGGCCCAGTGCGGGAAGACACCTGGGCGAGGGGTCTTCGGGGAGTGGGGGACCTGATGGCGAGACGCAGTATCCCTCCTCCCTGTAACACCTTTAACCCATCCGACCCGATAGGATATTTAGAAACTCAACCCTCCCGCTTTCCCTTCACGAACACTTTCTCACAGACAAACCGCTCTGGGAGAAAACCGACTCGCACCCAAGCATTGCACCTGACATGTCCCATTACTATGGTCAGGCAAGGTCCGGCAATTACTGGTGATCACTCACACCTGACTTCCATTAAACTTCCCCACACGGATAAAAGGCGGAGCACGAGAGCACACTCTGAGCAAGCCAAAGAACTGAGTTAGGGAGACCCATGATGAATATTGGAAACGAGAACATGTGAAAATCCTGATGAGAAAGGAACTTTGGTGCTCGTTTGTTACGACAGGCCCTCTGCATCAAGAAACTGTTATTAGAAAGGAGTCTTTGGCAAAAGGCTATGATACCTATGCTTTGAACTGCATCATTGTGGCAGAGAAGCCGGAGTGTGTGCGAAGCTCGAACGTGCAGCCTTGTCCCATGCCAAAAATGTGGGGAAGGGAAGCCAATTGCTCAACTATCCTGACATTATTTCTTGAACACTTTTCTGTTTGCATACACCATTGTCCCACACCATTTTGGATTTAGAAGTAATGATTGACAATAGGTGTATTAGTATAGGCCCTTTTGTTTTTTACAGACTCGACTAGGACTGCGTTATTATTATTTGATGGTCGTAGCTTGCTCCCATCTTTAGATTTAGACAGGCGTTCAACCAACCCATAGAAGTTCAATAAACACCCTTGAACCTTGATCACGTGTCTGTCTTCACTCTGATACCATGCCTTCCTTACAGAGCCGATCTACCTACTGCACCAGCATAGACCCCCCTGGCAGCCCCCCAAGTTAAGATCCTTCTTTAAGATCTGTGAAACAGAGTGGGGCTCTCGACATAATCCATTGGCAAATGAGTGAACATGTACTGAGTGGATATATGGGTAAATGCAAACAGGTTCTGGCTGTAGGGGTGTATGGTTATCGAGAAGAAGGCTGAACACAAATCAACAACCGTGAAATACGTGGCTATGTATGGCATGCAGGACAGGATAGTAGCAGGGTTGGGTACAACGGAAAAGGCTAGCAACACAGAAGCGGTAACTGCGCACAGATCCTGAATAAAATCATAAAGCTCATTTCTAGACGTCTGCATGAGAAAAATCAGGGTATTACACGAGTTGCGTGGTGGTACAATAATACCTTAGTCTAGAAGTGATTCTATTACATGCCGGATGCCTTCCTCGACCTGCCTATAACTTTGGTACTGTAGTACACATGACAGGGGTTTGGCTAAGTTCAGAGTGATTTTGATTGGCTCAGCATTGAGCATGTAGCCTGTTTCATTGGCATGCATAGAACATAATTTAGTAGGGACCTGGTCCAACACTCCCACCCCCCCCCACGCGTTAAGGGAGTGCCTGGGTCTGAATGGGTAATCTCCTGGAGCCCAGCCAAAACCTTCCCTTCCTTCTGGGCAGGGATGTCAAGGGATATACCATTGGGGGAACAGTAAATGGAACAACTCAGTTTGCATCTGTGATTAAACCTGCATAGTCATCACTGATTCCCTGGTGTTGGTCTCCTCCTATATGAGGACGGCAGCCTCTACCTGATTCTGATCCTGGGGATGCTGTTAAGAGGGAGGATCTGGTGGAAAGGGGCACATATCGGGAAAAGGTGATGACTCCATTAGGAGAAACGCCATATTCTTCCCCCTCCCCCCCTCCCTTGAAGAAAATCCTATGACAACTAGGATTTTGATAGCATACTGTCATACTGAGCTGGATAAGATTCATATTTCATATGAACACACACACACACACACAAAACCTCCTGTCTCTGATGGTTTTGTGATAACTAAAAATCACAAACAAAATCACCTCAAAAGTCCAATAAGTCTTATGGACTCCAACTCTCATAAAACCCCAGTACTTGGACGAGGAGGAAGGAGTTAATGTGGAGCAGAAGAAACACTGAACTGAATAGGCAGGCTAGTTTTTCTGAAGAGGCTCAAATACACAGGACTTTTAAAAATGGTGTCCACTTTTACCGAAAAGAGAAAAGATGAATAGAGGCAGAAGGAAGCAAAACCACAGGAGATGGCAGAGGCGTAAGAAAGGATTGCGCTGGTGGGAACAAGTATTCCCAAGTTGCTGCTTGCAGGCAGTGCTCACCAGAGTGGTGCTGGTCCACAGAGGAAGCGGCAGGCAGTGGCAGAGTTCCACTGGTGAACCGGCACCAGCGAACGAGCTACTGGCAACACGGTCGAGTATCGAAGCAGCAGGCTTACCGGGAGACAATGATAGTCATTCGGGGAGCTGAAAGGAGGTCTACATCAAAGAAGACGCCATCCCGAGGTGAAAGCTTCAAAGCAGCAATGTGATACTGGTTGGAGGCAGTGGCAGAAACCGGTGAGTCTGCCCAGAGATGTTCGGGTTCCCGGGTAATTTTCAACTTGCATATGAATCTTTAAAAGCTCATATATAATTTCAAATAAGAAGAAAACAAAGACAGAATTTGCCCAAATCTTCATACACGAGATATCAATATGGGAAAAGTTGGAGCAAGTATTGCCACAAGCCAATGAAGGTTAACAAAGCAATTGAGAAACAAAACTTGAACAAGTCTTCATATATTAAATGCCAATGTGGGGAAAATTGGGAAAAGTAATGCCTCAAGCCAAGAAAGAAAGTATAGACTGTGAAAGAATACAACTGTGGTATACAGAAAGACAATGGGAACAGTAAAGAGAAGCCCTGGTGAAAGAAGTGCATCAGGCAGTGGTCAATTGGGGATAAAATACATGGCAACAGAGTATACCGGGGGATCTGGAGAGACCTCAGAAAGAGTATACCAGGTAATCCATACCAAAGACACAGCTACCTCCTGGCAGGAGAGTATACCAGGAGTTTCTCCAAAATAAGTTATAAATAAAGAGAGATTTTTGTTATCCTTCAGAGATGGATGTTTAAAAAAGACACTTTTGCCATCCTTGAGAAGTGGTTCTGTGAAAGAGACACTTTGTCATCTTTAAGGAGCCCTGTATGCGTTTGTGTGATACCCTTCGTGGCACTGTCCCTGTGCCTGGGAGGCTCCTCTCCTCCTTCCCTGTCCCTGACGTCCACCCCTCCCTGACCCCCACCCTCCTATCATTGAGCGGAACCCTCTGCTACCCATTAAAGGCTGTAATTGCTGTATCTGCAAAGCCATAAGCTTGGTTTCACTGTTTTCTTTGTCTTTCAATCTATTCATGGAACTGTTGCCCAGCTTACAAAACCTCTACCAAGTTCTTCCCTTCCCACCAGATCAGCACAGATGTTATACCCTCCGATACCTTGGGTTGCAACTCCATGGCAAACAGTGCCACCACCACCTGTGGTTACACCACAATGATTCCAGAATACTGTTCAAAATATTGTTTCAGATGCTCGAGATATTCTGTAGGATTTTCACACTTGGCCTGTTTATAGGCATTTATTTTGGACCAGACAGTTTTCCGTGGAGAGATTTCAAGGATGGTCTGGAAGATCCTATCAGTGAATGCTTTTATCCCTCCCGTGGTCAGATGTTCTTCGGCTGGCCAGTTGGAGCGTACTTTAAAACGGAGAAAAAGTATTGCTGGGCATAGTTGCTTGCAGCAATTGGTTCACGTGAGTGCATGTGGGGTGATAATAGTCTATGATGACCTGAATTTCTTCCTGGAACTTGACTGGGTCTTGCCATATCTTTGGACATTTCTGAACAATATTAAACCAGTCAGTGGCACGCCAGGGTGCGTGTACGTTGACTATTGTATCCCCTCCTGCAGAAAGCTGACTAAGCGGATATACGCCTGTACTGGTAGTGACGGGCGAAGCTGAGAATCCATCAAAGGTGCGTGTGGTGGATGACAGTGACTGAAAGAGGCTGGAAATCTGGGCTCTTAGCTCAGTTGAGATTGGGCTAGTCAAAGAGCTCATTGGTGTAGACTGAAGATAGCCCAGACTCTACACAACCACCGACCTATCGGCCTTGTGATCTGGTGTGGTATTTACAGTGGCGGGATTGTAAGAGTCCGGAATGTCTTTGGGAGGTTTCTTTACTGGGGGCCCCTCTTGGATAATGGGATATAGGCAGTTAAACCCTGTTTCTCAGGCTGAGACTAGCAAGTTGGAATACTCAGTCTTTAGGGTCTTGACTTGTCTCTTGAGTTTCTTTTGGGTGTCTTTCAGGGCTCAAGCTTTTGATTCGGACTGTCTCGTGCTAGCTTCAGTGTACCAGTTTAGGGAACTGTCCCATTGTTGTTGGTACAGACAGGCTCTGGCATTTTGTGCAGTGTTATTATTTCGTTTAATATGAGTGTGCCTTCCTGATGAGTGTCTAGTTGACTCTGCGTATACTCTTGCCATTTATGCAGAAACGTACATGCTTTGGTCGAGTATTCTGTAAACATAAAGTGATCTGGACTTCCTTTAGGAGGAAGAGGCATTGCTCTACACTGACCTTATTCCATTCTCGCAAGAAATTTGACAAGTAATGACTTATTGCGCCAGGGCACTGTTATATCCCGGGACTGGCACAGCTGGTTTGGCTCATAGCTGACCGCTCTGCCATATTTATCCAGAGGCCCAGGTAGGGATACCTGGCATCTGTTCCTCCCCCGTTACAGATATTTCCAGGACACCCACAAGTGTTGGTCGAATTTAGATGACTGTCATTTGCAGTTGTTGCCCTCCGTTATGCTACCCACATCGCAGAGCGGTTTTCAGCTTTTTCAGAGACATGGGTAGGATAAGGTCAAAGGCAAGACGCACAAATGGTGGAAACAAAACCTGTTACAGCTCCCGTACTAGGATGGAGTAGAGTGTGAAATATAAATCTTGGCAGAACATGGGACTTTTCTTTCTAATATAGTGTTTGATGCTACTCCCTGTATTTGGTCAATTTCTGTGGAGAAGAGCTCACGAGAGGTCTTGGGTCAAGCAAAGTTCTTTTTTTACAGGGGCTTAAATAAAAATGGGACACGTAATTGCATTTACCACGCCAATCAAACTAGTTTTCTATTATAGGTAGGGTTGAGTAACCCGGAAGGAGACTGCGCCCAATATTCAAAAATGAAATATGTTTATTGTTATACAAAGTGCCCTTTTATGATGACACGTGTTTCGGTCTCCCATGAGACCTTTTTCAAATCAGGGATATTATCCTTCGAAGTCCTCTAGTGCCCCTGTTAGTTTTGGCAAGTTTGTTGCACATTAAATTGGGTTAGATTCCTTGACAAAGTCTCCGCGTCTGATCGCGTACCGCAACGGTACGCGATCAGACGCGGAGACTTTGTCAAGGGATCTAACCCAAGGGATCTAACCCAACTTAATGTGGAACAAACTTGCCAAAACTAACAGGGGCACTAGAGGACTTCGAAGGATAATAGCCCTGATTTGAAAAAGGCCTCATGAGAGACCGAAACACGTGTCATCCTAAAAGGGCACTTTGTATAACAATAAACCTATTTCATTTTTGAATATTGGGCTCAGTCTCCCTCCGGGTTACTCAACCCTACCTACACTTTTCTGGGGGGTTTTTCTTGGCAAAACCCTAATACCCGGTGAGACGCGACCGTCTGCACACAATATAGTTACTTTCTAATATAAGGAAAAACCAGTAAGATTATGTCGCCAAGTTAGACCAAACCGCCATAGCCAAGAGTTTTTTGAAAAACTAGTTTTCTATTATGTTGCAGGGATCAATTTAAAGATTTGAGGAGCAGGAGCAAAAAGCCACTTGTGCTTATCCAACTTCACCAAGTAAGCAGGGGGTGCCTCTGCAGAATGAGGAGCTAGTGCAATAGCATGCTGTGTATCTAACATGCATGTGGTATGCAAACTATAACTTTTTATCAGTTACATATGACTCATTAGACTTTAAATGTCTTCTAGCTATGTCTACAGCTCCACAATGCACATTCCCAAATACGAAGGGTTAATGTCAGATAGGTTTTTTTGTATGGCAACAATTGGAATAATAATTGTTCGTTATAACGTGCTGAATACTAACAAGTGGTTTCTAAGCACTGGATCGGGGTGTGAACCTGTATTGCTGTGCGTTCTCTTGCTTCCAAGACAAACACGTTGGCCCTTGAGTTATCCTCCCTCCCCTGAGTAGTCCTAAATAGATTCTGGTAGTTGTTGGTGTCAGTCTAACCATGCTCCTGTTGGTAAATAGGAGCTAAATAGCTCTCGGCTCTATTGACCAAGCAAGAGCCTGGCCACAGCACTCACTTTCATGTACCTCCTCCACGTTGCCTAGTACTGTAGGCTTTTCAATTCACCAGTAGGAGGTCGTCTCAAATTGCTTCAAAGAATACATAATTGCACCACCTGTTTTACACTGAAACTTTGCAAGTGGGACAGCATCACAAGACTCTTGCTTCTTTGTAGGGATCCCCTGTCGGCAAGAAAAGACAGTTCAAGGCTCTTTGCATTGTTCAAAAAGATCATAACACACAAAACCCACCATTCCTCTCTGCCAGATATTCATACAAATTCTGTCTGAGCCTCTCTATTCATCGGCACTAGCTGGGACTGTCTGCCCACCCAAGTTTTGAAGGAACGCCAGCACTCTTTCTACTAGGCTGTTTAGATCTGATTGTTCTCTCACTAATCCCATGTTTCAATTTAGGAATATTATTCTTTCCTTTGCCAACATTCTTGTTATCCAGATTCTATAAGCTGACAGTGACCAGGCTAGCAGCACAATGCTACGCTCCTTCCCAACCCCTGAAAACTCCTGTTGATCATTGCTGGGCTTTTGCTAAGGCATAGATGTAGTTTCTGGAAGAGGAGGAGAGGTCGCTTAGGAGGACCTCAAGGGAAAAAATCAAGACCGAAGACGGTGAAGTTTCTACTTCCTCCTAAGAGAGCAACACCTTGTGGCCCAGGGGGGCCCGTGCGTCATGAATGAGGTAAAACCAGTGAGGCCTGAGTGCTGAAAATGCATGTTTAAAAAAGGACTGGTCACCTGGAAGTTAGTAAGTGTCTCTGATGACCGAATCGCAGCCTAGGAGAAAAAAGGGGGCCATGTCCCTAGATCTGGAGAAGGCAAACAGGAGAGCTATTTCAGAAGGAGCAACCAAGGAGTAGAACTTGCCACCCCACCCCTTATTGCATTTATGCTAAAGTTCTTCCCGGAAATTCGGCCGTCTGACAAAACTCTGGAGATTTAACACAGTCAAAGCTCATTGGCTGTGAGACCTGGTGAAGGCCAGACCCTGATACCTTTTTATAGTTCGATTCCTGAGGTTCTCGGTGAAGTCGATGCTCCTCTGCAGGACAAGGGAGCTAAAGCGTTTTGATTGAGGTTGAAAAAGACATGTGATTATCTTTTCCAATGACTTAAGCAAAGTAATGGACCCAAGATATAGGCCTCCTTCAGAGCAAAGGAGAAATCGGGGAAGACAAATATACAATATTACATTGTCTACCCAGCCATTATAAAAATGTAAGTGGATGGAGTACTTCACTCCTTTAACTGAAATACCAAGGCTCAGGCTTTCATTGACTTATATAGGCACACATTAAGCTCTCAACCAATGTAGTAATTAATGAGAGAGTAGTGCTGAATTGAACATGTCTGTAGGAGTCGAAAATGTTTACCCTCTTGTGTTGCCTTTGTTATTCATGATGTTTAATGTTTAAATATGCTGTATCTCACATTTATACTTATGCTTATACTTGGAGAGGTTTGGAGGTGAACGTTTTGACGTCTCTTCCCCTCCCTGTACTGTGGTATCTGTTTGGTCAGCAGAACCGAGGGAAAGTTATAGGTGGCAGGGTGGTTTTCTCAGCCTTGGTCCTACTAAGCCTTGTGTCACACTTATGTTTTCTTAAAGGGGTCTGGTAACCATTGGGAGGTGGGCCGCGTGCCTCCAATGAGGAATGAACCAGCAAACCTGGCAAAACTACGTGACAGAGTGGCACTATGATGGCAGCACCGTGAGCATGGGGAATGCTGCAGGGGGCATCTAACACCAGTGTAAGGCCCTCCACCAGGAAGAGACATTTGTTAGGATTCAGGGGTGTTCCACCCTGATACATGCCGACGCATGAAGCAGCAGTGCGGAGGATACATGTGTATGTACTGCACACTTCCCATTTCTCAACTGAGGAGCCAACCACCCAGTAATGTAGCACTCACACACTGGTAAAGCTTGTGTTTCAGCTGCAGTAATAGCCTTAACTTGAGACCTCAGAACGGCGGGACCATGGGGCCTCATAGGTCCTCCACTTTGATGCTTAATATACAGTCTGGACAAGACATCTGTGGCGTCTCCTGTGAGCGTAAGACCCAGGGAATATGTATGTCCGTCATTTGATTTTCCTCCATGCAAGAGCAAAGATCCTATACGGAATCCTGGCTAATCATTAAATTTTTCTAAACAAGCCTGCTAATTCTGACCCAATCACTCATTGACCGACATCCTTCAAGGCACGTGTGGTGGTCAAATGTACAGTCACATGTTGTTGTTTTTTTTTTTAACCAACTTTATTTTCATTTTTACTTAAGACAATAACTGGCCTTTAGTTACAGCATGTATTATAACCATTATAACCCATATGAACACTTTATTCAACATACTTGAACTTTGTCATTGAGTCTTCAAACTTTTCCCCAACTCCGCCCACCCTTCCCACCTACTTCCCTTAGTGTTATCCTAACCAATCTGAACCAAGGTTGTAACCACAGCAGTCTCATGAGCCCACCCCTCCTCCATATCTTCTGCTGTCTTTATCTAATATGGATGTTTCTTAGAATCCTGGGTTTAAAGAATTGAGCCTCCCTCTCCCCCACATAGTCCTGAAGTGGATCCCATATGGCCAAGAATTTCAGGTACGTCCCTGACTTTGTGGCGCAGATGTTCTCCATCGCCATAACTCCTCACACTTTCACCCACCACCATGGGGCTGTAGGGCCTTCCACTGTCTTCCATCGTTGGGCCACTGTCATCCTTGCTGCAGACAGTAGGTGGGTGATGAGGGCCGCTCTGTTCCCTGAAGCTGCATATATCCCTTCTGTCACTGCCCCCAACAGAATGACTTTCGGGGACCATGGTAGGTCTGCGCCTGTTATGTCTCTGATTAGGCTCAGTATTTCTTTCCAGTACACTGTTATCCTTGGAAGTTACCTCTTTCTCCGCACTGACACCAACATCCTGGAGGATACGTGGGGTTCATTTTATGTATTCTACTTGGGGGCAAATACCAGCGATAACATAACTTGTATGCTGATTCTTTAATTGCTGTGGATTTGGATAGTTTGTGCGCCTTCCTCCAGATTTGACTCCATTCTTCCTGTGTAATCTCCTCCCCTCTGTCCCGCTCCCAGTCCTTCATATATTGGAGGGTTTCATAAACTCCATGCAAACATCTTTTGGTGGGGTGGCCGGGATGTAGCCAGTGGATAACTCAACCTTGTTACAGGTGTGAACCAGAGACCCTGCTTATATTCTTTTAAGTCCTTGCCCCTATCAGAGTGCCTTTAGTTGTCTACACCTACCCCACTAGACTGCTTATTATTATTGTTAAAGGGGTTACATTGTTCGAAATTGAGATTCAATGAGCAGGAGATAAAACCAGCCCCAGAGTGTCTGGCATCACCCTGTAGGCAGGAGCTACTGCAGGGGAACTAGGAGCTACCAGAGATGCTCCTTTAACATTATATCCATTTTGTACAAACCATTACATTTACATGTACATTAAATGTGTTCTAATTATTTTTATGAACATTCTCAAATACTAAAAGTTAATGTCACATTTACATCTTTTGAAGGCATCAGTTGCCCCAAGGAGCCAAAAGTAGCTAATTGTAGGTTGGTTTCAAGCTAACCAGGTTCTACTATGCTAGAAGCAGGAGCTAAATAAGTCCTTGCTCCCCTCAATTTCAAACCCTGTCGTTAGCCATGTTTCAATGGAGAGTCAAGCAAATGGAAAGGCCTCAAGGGGAGTAGGAGCTTCATTCCTGTCATCAGTTCTGGTTCACAATATGTTCTTCTTTCTATAAATGAGTACATTGTTGAGACTAACTTGCATCTATTTACAGTGATGCTGTCTCTGGTATTCTATTTTACTGTTAACCAATTACTCTATTATACTGTTGTGCTCCAACTTCCCACCCAAATTCTGTGCTGCCTATAATTGTGAGATCTTTTAATACCACATCCCTTGATTCATTGATAAGTCAAGTGTAGGTGCTCCTTTTACATGTCTCTGGTTATGCAATCTGCACATCAATCTAACACAGGTCCCTCTATCAGGTATACCATAAAGTTTGAGACGACGAGATATCAGTGAGGTTGCTTTCCTGGAATCGTCAGGGGCTAAATAGTCCAGTGGGGAAAAAAGGTTTATGCTTTACCTCCATAGGAAACATTTAGACCTTGCTTTACTACAGGAAACCTACCTGCTTGAGAAGGGACAAAGTTACATACTGTAGAATAATTACAATATTGAGCTCTGAAGTTGCTATTCCACAAAATTGCAGAAAGTAGCTTTTTTATTTATGGAATCCCTGACATATACAATGTGGTGTGTTGTGCACTTGTTTTTTTATTTTTATTGTTTAAAGCACTGACCTAGCCGGAAAGCAGCGCAGCGCTGTACAGAGTGTAGATAGCCAGCATTTGGGTTGCCTTCTTTTAACAGTGGAGCAGTACTGTGAGGTCTGTGCATCGGTATGTGCATCCATTGGAATTAGTCCTTGGTCAGGTGTTGTTGCAAGAGCCATGATTTCAGAGGTTGTGAAATTGTAGAATTGTGGGGGCATTCCGAGCCGACGCTGGAATCGAATTCCAGAGGGCAGGTGCATGACAAGAGAAGGATTGTTTGCGGGTCCTCTCTTTGCGGCTGAGTTGTGATTCAAGCCGGTTGGTGGATTGGTTGTGCGAGTAGCGTGTGCGTTCAGATATGTGAAGCTTAGCCACCAGGTACGCTGGTGTGCTCCTCGTGACTGTTTCTAGATGATACATGCAGTCTTGAAGAGTATCCTGGCTTGGAGTGGAAGCCAATGTTGTTCGCGTAGGATGGTGGTAATTCGGTCAAACATCCCTGCTCCTGTAATGCATGCTGCAGCATGGTGGACTGCTTTTAGGGGAGCCAAGTGAGCAGCTGGGAGCCCTGTCAGTGGAGCAGTTCCCTGATCGATGTGCGAGACCACAAAGGCCTGCACTATGGTCTGGAAGTCCTGCAACGGGATGAAGGGTTCGATTTTCCAAAGGGTAGAGATTCTGAGTCAGACTATTTGGGCCTTCTTGGCTATGTATTTCTGGAAGGACAGGCTGCTGTCAATGTTGAAGCCTACGGATTTTGCTGAGTCTGAGAGTTGTGGATCAAATCCTTCAAGGCGCATATCATTGAGCCATTGTTGGACAAGTTGTTTTTTAGCGGGCGGACCGATGAGGACGAATTCAGTCTTGGATGAGTTTAGTTTGAGGTAGGCAGTCGGGACTGGATGATGGCTATCGTGGAGACGAATGATGTCCTGCGATCTATTTACTCTCATGTACAACTATCGTCTGCGTATTGGTGGATGACTATATTGGGATCTTTAAGGAGAGTGTTGAGGTGTTAATAGAAAGTGGTTTGATGAATCCAATGGAGTCATCACCGATACCCCAGCAGTGACTTCCTCCCAGGGGACGGCATCCGCTACCTGAGCCTGATTCTGGGGGCGGCTTTATGAGGGAGGATCACATGGGAGGAGAAAACCTCTGGGGTGATGTCATGGCTTCATTGGATGAGACATGGTATCCCCCATTTGCCCTTGAAGATAATTCTCACACCTAATACCCTCATGGCCTAGTGGCATACCTCTACACCTCCACCTTGGAAGAATAGAAGACTCTTAAAGCATATAAACCAAACTCCCAACTTTGATCTACCATTTGGCAGTAACAAGAATGCCTTTATCAGTTACATTTATTCATCATCCAGAACTGCTTTAACATCCAGGCATGTTGAATGTGATTATCCAAACTCTTTTCATCAAACATCAACAATGGACTAATTCTCCCAGATTCCACTGAATCCTGGGACGAGGAAGAAGGGGAAAAGCAGTGCAGAGCGGAAGAAGCGTCATGTCCAGTGAGCACTCAAGCATTTGTCCAAAAACACCTGTGCCCCGGGAAATTTAAAGACCGGCAGCCCAGTGTCAAAGGCTACTGCTGTTGGCGAGAGAACAGTATGCCTCTTCACGAGGCTTGAGGTCCTGACCAGGTGTGGTGGAGCAGTGTGGCTCATAGCAGTGGAAAATGGGAAACGCTACAAGAAGGAAACGCTCTACAGAGACGCAGAGAACCAGGAAAAGACTCCTGGGCATTTACTGAGCGCAGAAAGCAGACCCTTACCTGCGAGAGTCCAAAGCGAAGCTGGTGTACTGAAGGGAAGCCGCAGGAGACGAAAGGCTGCTGCAAAAGCAGTCACGAAGGGAAAGCAGGAGGAGTACCATCGAGTGACCGCAAACAAGCCAGAGAATGCCAAACCGAGCCGTTAAGTCAACCCAAAGATAGTGGGGACCCCAGGGCGTATCGGAGAGCGCGCCAAATGCAATTAATAATAAAGCAGACTGAAGAACAATTGAAAACAAATAGACTCATGAAGGGAAAGTGAATTGAAACCAAAGCCCTTACCAGTATCTGAATGCATGGAATGCAAATACGTGGAAATATCGAAATAAAAAATATTATCCAACCAAGTAAATGTGCAATTGTTGAAGTGGTGGAAGTTCTGGCAGAAGGCTATATCGGGCAATTACTACTGTGTAAAGTACAAGAAGCCATGGCAGGAGAGTATACCAGGCAACCACAAGGGTATAAATACCAGAAGCCCCGGCAGGAGAGTATATGTGGCAATTTGCAAATGTGTGGAAACAAGAGGTCCTAAGAAAGGATATTACGACTGTGTTGGCCGGACGATCAGGAACAAAATCCTGGCCACAGAATTCCGAAGTGAACCATAGAAATTTGTGTGTGACTGTATCAGACTGGGCCCAACAAAACACAAGGAACGGTTGTTTAAAGAAATGTCTGTGTTGAGGGAGAGGGGGGCTCGATAGCCAAGCCAAGATGGTCGCTCTAACTTGAGCTCCTGTTTCACCTGCCGAATATCCTGTCAAATTCCTGACCATCTGCGCTTGGTTGCCATTGTACTGCCTTATGGGCATTTCTGGTGTGATATAAGGCTACCGGACGAGTTTTGACAGCTTCTGATGATCCGCAAAGTGGCAAGGGTGTGCCGGCCTGGCGCAAGACCCAGAGAGGCTGCTGCAGTGCAGTGAGAGCACTTCGCTGGGCCCTGTTGGTGATACTGTCGTGCAGCCTGCACCGTTTAATCTATCAGCCTGGTCCGTGTGATCAGGATCATGCCATTAACGTTGGGGTCCTTAAGTGCAGACTGTCGGGTGGATTGCAGCAACTTCGGCCGCAAGTGAGGCTTAGGGAGGGGGACTGCAGAGGACCAGGCGACGGCCCCGGGAGCGTAGCACCCTACTGCGCTCCCGATAGCGGGGGCTGAACTATCCAGTGCCAGTCGCATATATACCGGAGATTTGCAACTGAGAGGAGCCATGGTGAAGCCCTGTAGATATCCTGCAGGTGAGCCGTGGTGCAGCCTGCCTGCATCGGCATGGGGATTTGGCTAGGAGCAATTTCGGAGCCCCATTGGCGGTTTCCTTGAGTGGAGGGGCACCCCTCCTTGGGTTTTATGCCGGACCTCCGCAGAGTGGAGGGGGCCTTCCTGCGGCACCGCGGCTTGCCGGGGGCTGTTGCTTGCCTTCTCCTCTCTCTGGGCTGTGCATATTCATTCAGCTGTGGCAAACATAGCAGAGGAGCAGGGGTGAGCTCCCAGGTTATACACGTGTGCACCAGGCGTGTGCTCAATCTAACTGTGGCCTGACAAAGAGGGGGTGAGGCCGCTGGAGGGCCTGGTGGCAGCCCGCTCGGCAACTTTGGAACGATTGATCAGGCCGGCCGCAGGGGAAGCAGCTTGGCCCGTGCATTCATCTCTATGGGCTGTGGTAAGAAGGATTCTGGAGGGGAGGCCACCAGTGTGGGGAGAAGCCAGTGGCCTCTGCCTGCGACGCGACTGCCCAGCACACTTGACCCTGAGGGCTAAGGGGGCCTTCTTTGAGGGCTGGGGACTACTGCCTTCAGGGGTGAGCAGCAGCCAACAATCTCTTGCGAGAAGGACCGGGGCAGTGGGTGCTGTGCGCAGACTTGGCCTTGTGGGTGTTTGTGTGCATTGCCCCAGTATTTATTAGGACGGTGCCCCGGCCAAGGCAGTCACTGACTGAAGGCAGAAAATTAGGGCTCGTTCGACAGCCCGAGCTGGGGACCTGGTTTTGGGACCTGGTCCAACAGACATTTGTGCGCCGATTACAGGTCTCTGCAGCAGGCAACTGGCTGCTGCGGCTGGGCAGTACCAGGTGCATCAAGGTTGGGCGCCTCTTCGAGTCTCCGGCTGTCTTCCTGAGCTGCACGCAGAATGCCAAAAAACGATAAGACACAGCTCAAGCTCCCCTATGGCACAACCACACAGTGAAAACAGGCAGCAAAAGGTTCTACAGACATGGAGGATGTGATGGAACCGTGGGACAAACCCTCATCGGATAATTTGAGAGACATTAAGGGAATCCTGGCACAACTACAATCTGGCATCAATTAATTGGACAGTAAATTGCACACCCTCACCTGCAAGGTCGATCACATGCAGGTTAGGCTTAATAGGCACAGTGACAGGCTGGATGAAGCAGAGCTGCGCCTGTCCACTGTGGAGGATGAATCGGCGATTACATCGCGGGAGGTGGTCCAACTGAAGAAGTAGGTCAAGGAGCTGTTAGAGAAACCGGACGACCTGGAATCCAGGTCCCGTCTGAACAACCATAGAATAGTCTGAGTGCCGGAGGCCTCTGATAAAGGGCACATAGAGTAGTGGGTGGAGTCGTTGCTTCGCGAGGTGCTTGGTGAGACAGGCTTCTCGTCCGCGTTCGTGGTGGAGAGGGCACACCCTATCCCTGGCAATCATCCACCTATACCGGGAGCACCTCCCAGGCCCATCATCGCTCGACTTCTCAATTACAGCGACAGGGACTTTGCACTGTGCAGCTCCAGGGAATTGTGTGCCCTAATCTACAGCAGAGCCCAGATCAGGCTGTTCACAGATTTTTCCAGCTGGGTGAAGTCTTCAAGGAAAAGCTTCATAGAGGTAAAAAAGAGGTTTTAAGCGAAAGGTTAGAAGTATGCCATGCTGTTTCCGGCATGACTGAGTGGAACACAATGGCAAAGCCTTCTTTTTTCAATCTCCGAAGAGGCGAGTGACTTTTTGAACAGCGCTGACAGTGTTGCAGGGCCTGCAAGGAACAGGAGGGGCCAGGGCAGGCCCTGGCCCAGAAATAGTGGGCTAATACTGAGGCAGCGGGCCAACGTTCTTTACCTTGGTGGCGATGGAAGTGGAACGGGTTGACCTTAGGCTATGGTCTAAAGCTGGGATTGTGGCGGGTGGGGTTGGCTATGCCTTGAGAGGCCCTCATGCAATGGCTTAACAGTTATAAGTTTGAAGGGGGAATTTAACTGGCATTTTGGGGTTGTCGGTGGGGGGAGGTTGGTTGATTGTTTGGTTGCTGTTTGAGTACTTCTGATGGCACACAGGCTTCAGGCCCCGACTAGGATCAGGGGTGGCATACAATGGGGGGGTTCACGGTTTTACGAGACTGCATTTGAAAGGAGGGGGGATGGCTAACCATGGGATTACATGTATGACCTGGAATGTCGGGGGCCTGAACCGTCCATCTAAAGTGAGGAAAGTTCTGCTCTGCATGCAGAGGTTTCAGGTGGACATTGCCTTTCTACAAGAGACGCACCTTTCACTGTTGGCGAAGCTGCGTTTGCCAAATCATGGGACTGCCACAGGTACTCCTCGTCGTACTCCAGGTATTCCCACAGGGTTTGCATAATTATCAAGGCACTATGGGGTTTAGATACACAGAGGTTGTGAGGGACACAGAGGGGAGGATACTGATTCTCTCTGGTCAGGTACAAGGGAGGGGATTCACCTTTGTAAACTATTGCAGCCCTAACATGGACTTGCTAGAGGCTCTGGACTTTATTGAGGTGCACCTCTGGAAATTCCTAGAAAGCGTGGTGTGTTGGGCAGGGAATTTGTAATGCTGTCATGAACGCTGAAATGGATAGATCAGGGAGTCCTAGTAGGGGAGCACCCAAAGCCACCTGCAAACTACGTCAGATCTGTGCCAATGAAGGGCTGGTGGATATATGAAGGGATCGCCATGCCTCAGATAAAGGTTTCGAGGGGATTGTGTCCTCCGACGTATTCCACATCTATGACAGGTAATGATCACAGCTGTACTGCTTCGGAAAATTATTCGCTGTAGGCGTCCTGCGTTGATGACGTCGACACGCTGTCCCTCAAGAGCCTCTGTCGAGGGTCAACGTCGCTGAATGTTATATATAGGACGCATAGCGCCTGTAGCCTCAGTTCTGTTTTTTCTGCAAACGTGTTTGCTTCGGAATCTCGACGCGCTTGATTCTTCTACTTCGAAAGCAATGTCTTCGTCTTCTTCTACCCCGAAGTCGGGCTTTAGAAAATGTCAGGACTGCGGTTCCAAAATGTCCATCACGGACCTGCACGACATCTGCCTCTGGTGCCTCGGCGAAAGCCACGCCAACGACGACTGCGATGACTGCCAGTCCCTGACATCGAAGGCCTTGTGTGAACGGAAGAAGAAATGAAAGGTAGGTAGGGTGTCGAAGACCCCTAAGTCGAAATCCGCTGGGCTTTCGACCGACGACTCGGGCGACTCTCTGTGTCAGCAAGCTCAGGGGGTCTCGGAGTGGTTCCCGCCATTCCTCTGCCTCTTTGAGGCATTCTCGGAAGCGTCGTCACCAGTCGCCTTCCTCGTCAGAGGATTCCGCCAGAAGGCGGTTGACTTGTCCCACCAAGTCTTCGTCGCCAGCCGAATGGGATGCATTCCATCAGCAGATGGTGATTTTCGAATTGCAAGGCACTGTTCCGCCCCCGCGCCTTCGAGAGAAGCCGGCAAGGAACGAGCTCGGTCCACCACTCGCACGCCTTCGGGCTAGGGCAGTCGGCACGATCATCGTGAGCCGTCGAGGTCCCGCTCGGACAAGGAAGCTCGCTGTAGTCATGCCAGATCCAGGACCCGGTCCTCGACGCCATCGTGAACGGTGGATCCTGTGTAGCGTTCAAAGAAGGTGTCGACGCCATCAGCACTGTGTCCATCTAGGGACAATCTCGGGGCTCCGCCCTTGAAGAGGTTGTCGGCGCCTCGGTCGATGTCGACGCCGCTTCCCTTGGCGCCCTCGACGCCGTTTGTGGAGGATTTGCCGGAGGTGCCCCGGAGAGCTGTGGAACCTCTGAGGAAGACTCTCAGTAAGTCAGTGAGGCCTGTTTTTGAGCCCTTCTATGTTCCTCCACCCAGATTGGATTTGTTCCAGCCTTTGGATTATATTTCAGAGGTGGATGAAGGGTCTGATGAGGAGATGGTTCCCCCTGATGTCCCTGATGACCTTTTGTCTGGTCAGTCAGGTGGAAGAACTCCATCAGTCCTTGCATGATGCCAGTGGTCTGGACACCTCTCCGGAGGTGTAGTTTGGCAGGTCTGAGCCTGAAACACATGGTGAATCCTCCTATAGGTGTCTCATGTCCAGGGTGACTGAATACTTGGGGTTGTCATGAACCGCCGAATTCGCCCATTCTGGACTTCATGGTCCATGATGCACTGTGTACTCTGCGGTTCTACCAACAATACCAATGCTTCCGAAACAGTGCACACCAGCCTTTCCATGCTACGCTCAGCTTCCTAGAAAAAGGCCACGCCTCCGTGGCGCCGCGCGTCTCAATGCTACTGCTTGGTGTAGTTAGACATGCGTTTTCCGAAGTTCGCTTTGCGCTCTCCTTGATACCTTGTTTCCTTCCTTCCTGTTACTCCTTCGTTCCCATCCCCTTACCCTTTATTTCGTGGTTCTATTCCTGGAATTGCCTAGTGCTCAGAGCGGGCGCTCCGACTCCTTCGAGCCGACTCGTCTTCTTCCTGGTTCCTCGTCCTGGATACGGAACGCTTCCTAGTGGAAGGCTACAAACCTCACGCTGGACTCCGAAGACCCGCGTCCAGGGTTATACAAGTCCTGGACAGTAAGAAAGAAGGAAGCTACGTCCAAGAAAGTCACAAGCAAGGAGAAACGGGTGAGAAGGGGAGAGACTTGTGACAGGGGTGGTCTGCTCCACCTGTTGATTTTGATCAGGATGATCTGACGGACATCCTGGACCAAGGTCCACCCACTGACCCGGTGTTGCCATTTCACATGGCTTTGCAAAGAAGGGTGGCAGTGGCTTGGACTGCTCCGGAGAATCTCCCAGCAGTTGGTAAGTCGCTTCCGAAAAAATACCGCCCAGCCAGTAGTGACCCCGGCTACTTGTCGACGCACCATACTCCGGAGAGTTTGGTGGTGCAGGCGGCTACGGCCCCGGCAAAGCAGGCTGCTTACCCTACCATCCCTCCTGATAGGGATGACAAGCGCTTTGACGGTTGGGCGAAGAAGGTATTTTCTTCTGGGGGTATGGCTTTGAAGGCAGCCAACTCCGTTTGTGCCTTGGCGAGATTCACTCACACTCTGTGGAATTGTGCATCTTTGTTGGCTGAGCATATTCCCAAAGGGGAAGAACGGGAGGGTTTTCTAGCCCTCGTGCAAGACGGCAAGGATGCCATGTGTGAATCCATTCAGTCGGGTCTGGACATGGCAGACTGTCAGCCGGACCATGGCTGCGAGCACCGTGATGCGCAGGTTTGCGTGGTTGCAGAA
The DNA here is from genome assembly GCF_040938575.1 of Ambystoma mexicanum. Lineage (NCBI taxonomy): Eukaryota > Metazoa > Chordata > Amphibia > Caudata > Ambystomatidae > Ambystoma > Ambystoma mexicanum. The sequence goes on from NC_090928.1 coordinate 687,383,699, forward strand.
GTCGGGGTTTGCTCCTGACGTGCAATCCCGGCTTCTCAACATGCCCTTTGATGGTGTCCATCTCTTTGGCAGCAAGGCTGACGAGAGCCTTGAGAGGTTGCAGACCTCCAAAGCTGCAGCAAAGTCTTTGAGCGCTGCAGTTAGTCAACCTCCGCCTTTTCATCCTAGGGGACAGCAATGGAGGGGGAGGTTCCTTTTGGTACTACTCTACCTTTGGTAGACCGAGAGGAGCTGCCAGTCAAAGGGGCCACCGTAGGAGTACCAGAGGTGGAAAGCAAGGTACTCGAGGTGCCAAAGCCACTCTGGCAGTTGCCTCTTTGCCCTCCGGCACTGCCGCAGCCGTATCCGCTCAGTCATGAGGCCATGTCCCATGGTTCGCCGGTTGGGGGCAGACTTGCGCAGCATCTTGGAGAATGGCGAGCCATTACTTCAGATGTGTGGGTTTTGGAGATCATAGCCCACGGCTACTGTCTTCCCTTACGGCAGAGGCCTCACGACAATCCACCAGGGAAGCTCTTTGAAGCGTCCGGATCCGCTCCTTGCACAGGAAATCCTATCCCTGCTGGAGAAGACGCCATAGAACTGGTGCCTGTAGCGGAGAGGAACAAGGGATGGCATTCCCCTTATTTTTTTATCCCGAAAAAGGACGGGGGATTGAGACCCGACATGGATTTGCGTCGGTTGAACAAGCTCCTCAGGAAGGACAAGTTCAAAATAGTCCCTCTTTCTCAAGTCCTCAAGGCCCTTCAATTTCAGGATTGGTTGGTGTCTCTCTACCTCAAGGATGCTTACTTTCATGTGCAGATTCATCCCAAGCACAGGAAGTACCTGAGGTTCGCGGTTAGCGACTCGCATTTTCAGTTTCGGGTCCTGCCGTTCGGATTGACCTCCGCCCGAGGGTCTTCACCAAGCTGATGGTGGTGGTGGCAGCGTATCTCAGGAAAGGGGGGATTCACGTCTACTCCTACTTGGACGATTGGTTGATCAGGGCACGCTCTCCCGAGGAAGCCCTGGATCATCTGTCCGTCACCCGCCACTCCCTTCCCAAGCTGGGCTTCTCCCTCAATTCAAAGAAGTCCCATTTGACACCTACCCAGTGGCTCCAATACATCGGAGCTGTGCTCGACACAACCCTGGGGCTGTTTGCCTCCCCAGGTGAGGGCTCATCACATTCTGCAGATGGTAGACACATTTCAACGTGCCCAGAGTCTCCCGGCGTTCGAGGTCTTGAGGTTGCTCGGCCTCATGGTATACTGCATTTTTCTGGTGCCAGAGGCCAGGCTGCGATGAGATCTCTGCAGTGGGCTCTCAAGATGCAGTGGTCGCAGTTCTCCGGCAGCATGTCGGATCCCATTCAGATTCCACCCTCGGTCGCCCAGGATCTTCTGTGGTGGGCCGTTGAAGGAAATCTGTTGAAGGGAGCTCTGTTTTGGCAACCGTGGCCAGAGGTGACGATCGTGACTGATGCATCCCTCACGGGTTGGGGAGCTCATGCGAGTTAACAGCCAGCGGCCGTTGGTCTTCGTCGGAGTCCAGACTCCACATCAATCTGTTTGAGCTGCGGGCTGTCAGGCTAGCCCTGAAGGCTTTTCTGCCATCTGTGCGGGGGAAGAATGTCCTGATTATGACGGACAATACAGTGGACATGCACTACCTCAACAAAAAAGGGGTGGCAGGGTCACTCCCGTTGTGCAGGAAGTCGATGCAGACTCATCTGGCCGGAGACAAAAACGCAGCGGCGGACTCTCTGAGCAGGCAGAGTACGGTCTCTCACGAGTGGGAGCTGGCTCAGGAAGTTCTGTTGGAGATCTTCGCCCTTTGGGGAACCCCACAAGTGGATCTCTTCGCCACCAGTGTCAACCGGAAGTGCGAGAGATTCTGCTCGCTGGAATTTCCTCTAAGAGGAGCCTTAGGGGGCGTGTTCGTAGTGGAGTGGTCCTTTCCACTGCTGTACGCGTTTCCTCCAGTTCCCGTCATTCCGCGAGTGCTGAGGAGGTTACAGAGGTTCGGTTCCCAAATGATCCTCATTGCTCCGGCATGGGCCAGGAGAGCGTGGTACCTGCACCTTCTAGACATGTCCATCTGCCCTCCACTGCATCTTCCCTACTGAGACAATCTGCTCTCACGGGAGGGGGGGGTCGGGTTCTCCATCCAGAGGTAAAGTCTCTCAGCCTTCATGCTTGGTATCTGAAAGGTTGCGGTATAAGGATTGGGAGCTCCCTGAAGACGTGATGGAGGTGTTGCTTTCGGCCAGACAGCCCGCAATGAAATCCCTGTACCGTTGCCGTTGGAGAAAGTTCTGCAACTGGTGCAGGGTACAGAATGTGGATCCTTTCCAATGTTCCATTCCTTTGGTTTTGTCTTTTTTGCTTTCCTTAGCCCACAAGGGACTGCAAGTGGGTACCATTAAGGGTTACCTGGCGGCGCTGTCTATATTTAAGTGCTCGTCTGAGGAATGTTCTTATTTTAAGATTGCTTTGATTTCACAGTTTCTAAAAGGGCTAACTAATGTGTTTCCACCGTCGCCTTTCCAGGTGCCGGGATGGGATTTGAATTTGGTTTTAAAGTTCCTGATGGGAGCTCCGTTTGAGCCCTTACATTCTTGTCCGTTGTGACTGTTATCCTTTAAAACTGTATTTTTAGTTGCGGTTACTTCCGCACGCAGAGTGAGTGAGTTGCAGGTACTTTCTGCCAAACCATCCTTCACTGTGTTCCATGAGGACTGGGTTGTCCTTAAGGTGCGGCCTTCTTTTCTTCCGAAGGTTGTGTCGGAATTCCATTTGAGCCAGAAGGTAATTCTTCTGGCGTTTTATCCTCCATATCCTGGTAAGGAAGAGGAGAGGCTCCATAGGTTGGATCCTAGGAGAGCTTTGAGTTTCTATCTCTCACGGATGTCCCGGGTCAGAGTGGACGATCAGCTCTTTGTTGGTTATGCTGGAAGGCGATTAGGTCAGGCTGTTTCCAAGCAGACCTTGTCCAGATGGATCATTTTGACGATCTCTGAGTGTTACCGTTTGGCGGGAAAGGACCCTCCAGTAGGCTTACAGGCTCACTCTACTAGGGGTGTGGATGCCTCCACTGCTCTACAGAAGGGCGTTCCGATTTGCAATATTTGCAAAGCAGCAACATGGCCTCTGTCCATACTTTTGTGAGACACTATTCCTTGGACTCCATCCATGGGCAGGATTTGGCCTTTGGTAAGGCAGTCCTCTATTCTGCAATTTGATTGGGCATTCTAAAATTCTAAATTTGTAAATTCTTTTCCCACCTCCATACGTTGGTACTGCTTTGGGAGTCTGTCATAGATGTGGAATACGTCGGAGGACACAATCCCCTCGAAGAATAAATTACATACCTTATCTGGCAATGTTCTTTCGATGGGATGTTCCTCCGACGTATTCCACATCGAACCCTCCCAGCCTGCCCCTCTACAGAATTTCTTATTCTATTGCAGCTTACATTTCCGCAAGGCTTTCTGCAGTCATGCTGGCAGGAGATTGGTGCCACACGTTCTGGGGAAAAAACTACAACTGAAAAATTTTCCGAAGCAGCACAGCTGTGGTCATTACCTGTCATAGATGTGGAATACGTCGGAGGAACATCCCATTGAAAGAACGTTACCAGATAAGGTAAGTAACTTGTTCGACACATTTAGATCCTCGGTGCACAGGTCGACATCCAGGTTGGACTACATTTTGGTTTCTGAACGTAGATCAGGGCGGTTTACGGAGTGTAAGGTTTTAGCGCACACGCTTTCTGACCATGCCCCGGCTGTTGTGACTCTCCTAATCCCTGGTAACTGGCAACGTGGTAGAAGTTCATACTTTAAGAATTATAGTTTGCGTGATGTTGTGTCCCAGGAGGAAAAACAAGATGCTGTGCTTGAGCCATCGAAGGAAATTGCTTTTTTTCGGGAAACTTAGATCTCTGTGGCATCCAATTCCTCTCTGTGGGAGGCATGTAAGTGTGTGATCTGTGGCCTGTGGCTGGTGTCCTTAGGACCATCAGGGTTGAGTTGGCAGTTCATGAAAACAGATTGCAGGAACTGGAGTCAGGAGCCGGTTTCGCTGCAGATGTGGGTATTGTGAGACATGCATAGTATCAAGAGAGACACAGACTCAAGTGGGTTTGTTTGAAAACCTTTATTTGCTAAGGTTCCTGGGTTAGTGAAATGCCTGACGGGCTCTAAAGGAATAATTCCCTAAACTGATGTTTCTAATGGCTGTCGTTATCTAAGAGTCCAAAGTAAAAGTCTGTCTGTGTCTAAACCTATGCTTGCCCTCACACTATACAAAAATGGTATAGGATGTATTTTCAAAAATAAGAAAAATAGTGGTTCAACAAAAATGGAAATTATGATTGGTTTCAAGTGGTCTTTCAGCAGGTGCTGTTGAGTAAAGTCACAAAAATAAGTTCAATCCACAGAGCTATTCATAAGACCTTCTCCACAGGTCCCTTGTATTCCAACTACTTTCAAATTTCTTTCAAGTTCCTTGGGGATCCCTTGCCCAAGTTTTAACTTCATCAGGTTTCAGGAAACCATTCAAAATAACAGTTTCTTTTGCAAGCTTTCCGGGGTTCCCTTCAACACGCTTCATTCCTCTTTACCAGTTCAACAAACCTTAACAAGTATCTTACTTGGTAAGGCCTCTTAGGGTTCCCTTACCCAAGTTCAGACCCTTTTCAACTTTGAAACACAAAACTCCGCTCTTTGTCAAGATGTACTTTGATTTCTTAAGCAGGCCTCTCAGGGTCTCCTTCCTTCCTTCCCCAAGTTCTAGGCCTCTTCCAGCTTCCAAACACAACATATGATTTATTACAGTTCTGTCTTGAATTCATAAACCATACTTACATGGGATAGAATCAAAGTCTTTCGAAAACATCAGGCTTTTTGCTTTTCCTAGGGGTGACCACTCTGCCCCTCTCTTTGCTCTCTGGTTCTTCTGTTACCTCTTTATTTCTTTTAGCGGCTCTTTGCATTCCTTTCCTTCTGCGTTCCATGCACCCTCTTTGCTTTCTTCTACTTTTCTTTACGTGCACACTTGTATCCTCTTTGCCGTGCCCTTGGCACTTTGCTGACCTGTTTTTCCTTCCGTGCTCACTTGCACCCTCTTTACTAATTTGCTCTTTACCTTTCACGTGCACCTCTCCCATTATGGGCCATTCACTGTTTCTTTTCCACTTTCTCTCGTCTTCTGCTTCAATCGGGTTTTTACTTGCCTTTCGGCCCGATCTGCGTTTCTTTCACTTTCTGTCTCGTTGCTGCACTTTCACCCTTTTCACTTTCACACTTTTCTTTCTTTCCGATTCCATACCGATTTTCCTGTTTGTGTCTTTCTCCCACTCCACTCTGATTTAAACGCACGCTCCCGAGTTTCTAGTACATTCTTTCATGAAACGCACCAGACAGCGGCGCGTAGAGAGGCGGCTCCTTTTGGCAATGCAGAATGGTGGTCAGGGTCTCGCCAGCTGCCCCTCATGCACCCTTGCGGTCGGCACTGTTCCGAAAGGGAACAAGTACTGTAGAATGCAGGCAGCGATTCTCTTGCTCCCTGGATGCACAGCTCTCTCGCCGTGCTTCACACCATGCACACCGGACCAGCGTCTCCGTGCACCTTCTTCCTCCTGCCTGCAGCTCCTGCTTCTTGCAGCTTCTGGGCTTCACTGGACCGTACTGCATCCCTAACTCACTCAAGCTTCTGTGACTGACCACAACTTTTTATAGCTGATCACACAGCCAAGTGGACTCGGGTGTGAATGGTTACCTACCCATGTCTGACTCTGCCTGACTCTATTAGTGGGACAGTGGTTTTCTCTAACAAATGGTTGCCCTTACTTTCCCCATGTCATTCCTATGGGTAATCCTCATTGATATTAGTGGCCTTCTCATCTCAGTATTTCTTGGAAATGGGGAGTGGGAGATGAGGTGAGAGTGTAAACACCCCACAAAGGCTTAGGGAGAGTAGGTTAAGACGTTTTTAGGATTGGGGAAAATACCATATCTCGCCCTCTGGCATTCTCCTCCCAATCCCCCATGACCCTCCACTCAGGTGATCCTCCCTCGCTTGTCCACCTCAGGGGTCAGGATCCAAAGACGATGGCTCTTGCTTGGCTGAATAGAACATCCCAAGGGAGTTGGTGGGAGAATACCATCAGGTTTCTCACAGTATGCAGGCTAGATTTCGGGAGGATTTGGAGTGGTTTCGGGATGCAGCAGAGCGAGAGGTCAGGTTCCTTAATAGCAGCATGGCAGTGAGACGGTATGGGGAGGGTTAAAGGACTGGGACATTACTTGCACGTTTGGTTAGAACCGAGAACTTCAAATCGCACGTCGCAGAGATTACAGGTCGAGCGGGTGGACTACTGCAGACCGATGAGGAGATCATGGGGGTGCTAGTTGATTTCTACAAGCATCTCTACTCCCCCAGGATCATGGTAGGGCAAGAAGAGATCGATGCATACCTGGAACAGGCCGGCTTGTACTGGATCGCACAGAGGGAAAGAGCCTGGTTGGGTAGGCCCCTATCAGAGCAGGGAATCCACGCGATGATCAAAGCACTTCCCACAGACCCAGACGGGCTCTCGGACGATTTGTTTTACAAATCTCATCCCTCATATGTTACACATGTATCATTGGGAGCAGCATGACGGGGCACTGCCCGATTCAATGCGTGAGGCAGTGGTTGCACTTCTTCTAAAGCCAGGGAAGAGCACAGAGAATTGTGCGTCCTGCCGCCCGATCTCCTTGATAAACTTGGACAACAAAATCTTCGCCAGGATATTGGCGAACTGGCTTGCCCCAATAATGCCTCGATGTGTACTGGCCAATCAGGTATTACCCAAATTGGTCGTTTACAATTGTTCGAATGAACAATTGACCGAATTTAAAGGGTCACAATTGACCTTTTCACAATTGACCGAATATATGTGTATGTGTATATATATATATATAATGGTTTGGCGTTGGCTGGGGGGTTTTGGGGGGTTTCCCCCCACATATATAGTACAATTGACCTTCACAATTCGGTCAATTGTGAAAAGGTCAATTGTCATTCGAGCAGTTGTAAAACGATCAATTCGTATACAACCGCCAATCAGGCTGGGTTTATTCCTGGGAGATGGACGTCTTACAGACTTCGCATAGTATTTGGCCTCCTTTCGGTTCTGGCTCAACAGTCCTCTGTGGTGTGGCCATCCTCTATGCCGAGAAGGCATTCGACTCCATTGAGTGGTCATTTCCTTTCACAGTTCTGCAACGTATGGGGATGGGAAATGACTTTGTGAAAATGGTCTCTCTGTTATTGTCATGCCTGCACCATGGGCGCACACATTGGCAACCATCATGGACTATTTGTTATTCATTTATCTTCAGAATACTCTTGGAACAACCCCTATTCACACTTTGGTACTTAATTCCCATTTGTGTGACTTTGGTGCTTTCCTATATAACTCAACTAACTACATGTACCACAATGCACCTTGCTACAGCTATCAATTCCTGGCCATTCCCATTCGTCAGCATTGGAACCACAATCCCCAGAAGCCCTAGGGATCAGTGCTGCTTCCACCATCTCAGGACCAGAGAGGGAGGAGGCAGATTGTATTCAGGTGTGCTGCTCCAGGTGCTGCCAATTAGCCTGCCTCAGTACAGGGCAGGGCGGTATTTAAGCAGCTGCCTGCAGGAGCCCAGTCTCTTGCATCAAGAGTCCTCCCAGCCCCTTTTTGACTCGAATTTGTATGCTGTTCCTGCTGCTGCATTTTCCTGTTTTTGTTCCAGTGCTCTTTCTGGGCTCCCTGCCTTGCAGCCTGCTACACCCTGCTGCCTACAGCCCTAGCCTTTTGGGCTCCCTGCCTCACAGCCCTGCTCTTCTGGGCTTCCTGCCTTGCAGCCTGCTACACCCTGCTGCCTACAGCCATAGCCTTTTGGTCTCCCTGCCTCACAGCCCTGCTCCTCTGGGCTTCCTGCCTTGCAGCCTGTTACACCCCGCAGCCTACAGCCATAGCCTTCCGGGCACCCTGCCTCGCTGCTCTGCTCCTCTGAGCTCGCTTCTTGCTGCTCTGCTCCGCTGGGCTCCCTGCCTTGCAGCCTGCTACTCTCTTCTGCTTTCAACCCTGACCCTCTGGTCTCTCTGTCTCTACGCCCTGTTCCTTTGGGTTCGCTCCTTGCTGCCCTACTCCTCTGGGCTCTCTGTCTGCCGCCTACTACAGCTCTCAGTCTTGCTCCTCTGGACTCTCTGCCTAGCAGCCTACTACAGTCCTCTGCAACCCACTACAGTTTTTCTGTACCTTGTACCATTTGGTACTGCAGCCCTGCTTCCTTGTTTGCAGCCCCCCTCTTTCCTGGCTGCTGCTCCCTTGCTCTCTTCCTTGTTGGCAACCCCTTGTTCCTGATCCCTGTCCTTCTCTTCCTTGACCCCTCTGTCCTCCCCTTTAGTTTACCCATTTCTATTGTACTGTTTCTTCCTTCATTCCCTTCTGCTAGATTTCTCTTAGACTTCCTTGTCCCTGGTAATTTCTGTTCTTGTCTCTCTTGTGTCTTATGTTGATCCTTTGTACAGAGCTTGACTGTTGGTTTCTGGCAGGCAACCTCTGCCCCTTCCCTTGTCGCGTTTTCTGTTTAACAGACACCCACAGCTGTTGTTACCAGCCATGAGCAGACAGAGTGGGCCTCTGTAATAGTAATCCTTGCAGAAGGCTGGAGTTTCCAAAGGTCCGTGGAACACTCTTTTTCCATATCTGCATACACCCCAAGAGGGAATCCAGTTTGTTTGTATCTTTGTATTTCCTGCCCCTTTCTGTTCACAACTACAGTTGCCTACTTTTCTTTCTTGATGTGTTTCCTGCTGTGTGTGTACTTATCTGTCACCTTACATCAGCACAGCCACCCAAACCCTACCTGGGGGCCCTGTGCCACTCTTGACAGAGTGCCATCCTTGACAGTTGTATGCAGGCCAAGTTGCTAGGTTACGGCGAATGGCAGGCTCTCTGCACCCATTTTGATGGAAAGGGGATCGCAGCAGGGGTGCTTTTTGTCCCTGCACTGTTATTCACGCTAGCGGTGGATCCCCTTGCAGAGCTAGTCCGCTCTAGACATATAGATGGAGGCGTGCAACTATTCACGCATAAACTGGTGATATCACTGTATGCATAAGATTTAATCCTGTTTATCTCTGACCCTGCGGTGAACCTAGCGCCGGTTATGAGGTATCTTTTTTTGTCATTTTTCGGGGCTTAATATTAAAGAGATGGTCTAGTAAAAAAATGTATTTAAAAAATAGATAGGCCACATAAAAAAAAAATACTAGCATTCTCCGTTTTAAAACTTCCTATGTAAAATTTTGAGCTATTCAAGCTCAAAATTCGCAAAAGCAAGCACAGGGGCGCAGCCATTTTGTGAAATGGAGGCCCTCCTGTGCTGGCTTTTGCTTTTGCGGCACTAATGAAGGAAAAGCCAGCCAGCTGTAGTAAACAAAGGCTACCGCTTGGTGGCTTTCCCTTCATTAGTGCTGTAGGCGGAGGACGGGGACCGGAGACCAGAGCAGGAAAGCTGCAGCTGAATCTCGGTAAGTGCTATTTATTTATTTTACAAAAAATAAGCACTAGCTGCGTTTTTTTTTCTAAGTTTTCCGGGCTGGAGGAGCCCGGAAAACTTAGAAATAAAACCGCAGCTTTAAAAACATTGTATTTATGTTTGCGGTCGCTTTTGAAGCGACCAAAAACATAAATACAACGTTATTGTGTTGGAAAACGCTGCGGTTTTTCTTTCCAAGTTTCTCAGGCTCCTCCGCCTCGGCAGGGGAGCACCGGAGACCCAAAGTGAAAGCCACAGCAGGCAGAAACACACGCGGTTATGTTTACATGCTGCATAGTGTTTCTACCTGCAGCTGATTTCGCATTTGGGGCTCTCGGGCTCCCTGTGGGGAGCCCGAGAGCCCCAAATGGAAAAGCAGATTCAGGCAGAAACAACGCGGTTGTTTTCCGCAATGCCGCGTTGTTTCTGCCTGAATCTGCTTTTCCATTTGGGGCTCTCGGGCTCCGTGGGGATGGTATAGTAAAAAATGTTTTACTAGACCATCCCTTTAACTCGTCCAAATCGGTGCTGTTTTCCGTTACTGACGGGACAGAGAGGTTTGGCGTTTGACTTCTTTTAAGGATTTCAATCAGGCACACACCCGGGTTTCGCCTAGCATGTAGTGCACAAATGAATGTTTTTTTTTGTGTCTGTAAATTCATTATTCTGAATGATATACCACTCCTATCACAACCGTCTCAAAATACTCCCCAGGTCAGCCTGGACCAGGAATCAGGCTAGTTTGTAAAGATTTATTTATTTAGTTTAAATTCAAATCACACATAACTTTTAATATATATATATATTTCACAAAACACAGCAGAGGAAAGAAAACCGCACTCCACCATGAGGTACTGCAGGTCCCCAAAAAAAAATGACAAACTCGAATCAAGGTAAAGACACGAGTTTTAATGTTGGTTAAAAAAAGGGCAAAAAAAAGCAAAGCACACACAGCAAACAAAGCAGGACGCCAAGGATGGGTCCTGAACGACGCGTTTCGCGCTTCCCAGAACGCTTGGTCACGTTGGGGAACCATAGTGAAAAACACAATACATATTGCACAGTAGTCCCTTTTCTATTTTGCCTGTTTCCACAAATCAACCACTATGCGGTAAAAACCAGGGCAGCTATGTTAGACTGGAGTAAAGTCTAAAACAGAACAGTGATATCAGCATTTAGATATAGCAGTATAATACAATGCACAGTAAAGTAATTCAAGAAACTTGTTTAAAATGTCACTAAAATAAGAGGTAAGCATAATGCTGAAATATAAGTCCCATGATAAAAAATAAAGGACAATTCATATGGATGAATGCACAACAATAGTTTTTTCTGTTTTGGAAATGAAAACAATCACTTTCCAAAACGTGTAGTCAAAAGTTACAACATAAAGTGCAAGTGCAATATTATGTAAACATATTAACATAGCAGTAGTATAAAATAAATGCATCACTATCAGGAAAGTGCGACCATGGAATTGAAACATGTTTCTATAAATGGTCCATAAAGTGCAAATGCAATAGCAAAGGATCTGATGAGTGGGACAGCCCACAGTTAGAGCATAAAGTGCAAGTGCATTTCCATGTAAACATACCGACTTCACAGCAATAAACAAGAGACCAAACTTGTTATGGTACTCATAAAGTGCAAGGATTTTACAATAAAATTCCATATTAAAATACATATATATAAAATCGGGCAGCAATCACCAAGCGGTGACAATAAAATTCAAAAATAAGTAAAGCAATTGAATTCAGTTATAATAATGCAGAATTTAAAACGCAGGAAAAAGAACAGTTTTGGTTTGTGAACCGATAGCATTTAGGTTAATATTTCCCCCTGCAAAGTTCAAGGCACAAATGAGCAATCCTACACAGATGTAAATAATCAGCAGGTATTCAGAATGAAAGACAATGTCTAGAGTTTGAATTCAATCTTCCCTCCCCAAACAAGAGAGAAAACCGTTTTTGGAAATTTACCTTTTTTAAAATGACAGGTGAAAATGGCTTTGTGACGCAATGCAAAGAGGGCAATAATGCTTAAATGGATAGAAATTCTTATGAAGGCAACACAAAACGGGTCCTAACACACATGAGCTACAAGATAAACAACAGTACACACTTTAGATCAGAATGGAATTGAAGAAACACTTTGGATGATAAAAAGACATGTGTAGAACTTTTGAAAATGTAAATTCGCGGCAAAATGTCACTATACGATTTCTGATCAAAGCGGGTTAAATACACTGTTCCGCGGTGCAGTTATTGGTTGTGGGTGTAGCTAAGGGTCTTGGGTATCAGTGAGAGTTGACATTAGGTTTCTATCTATAAAATTGAAGAAGTTGTGGAAGTTTTAGTGAGAGGCGTTTTAGAAAACAGGCGTGAAAATGAAAACAGAAATTCGGTTTTAAAAATGACAGATTGGTTTTATTACACTATATTAATGACTATGAAAAAGAGAATGCCACCCGTGAATATCCAGTTACTCATGGCCGCTCGTAACTCTTCACGTGTGATACTCTAGTTTCCGTTCTGTATGGGAATTACTTTATTTAATCCAAATCACTAATGGGTTATGGTTTAATAACGCCGATGAGAGAAAAATCGGCGCAATAATGGTTCTGACATTATTAGGGTTCTGAAGTTAAACATGGGATGGGTTGAGATTGGGATAGGACAATGCAAATATACTATGGGTCACTGTTATTCCTGTTGACACTTAATTGTAATTAAGATTGGACCATCAGGGTTCTGGTCATCTGATTGGATCAGGTCTACCGGCAGCAGGGCACTTCTGGAGGGATCAGTCAGCTGGCCAGTTCTGGTCAATTTGGACGGCACCTCAACTGGATTTGGAATGGATTGGCCCTTCTGGTCATTGGACAGGGCAGATTAGCAGGATGCGAGTTTCAGCAGGCAAGCCTTAATGGCAGCAAGCCAGACTGGATCAGAATTAAATTCTCTTCAGTTTGGGATGGTTGAATTTGGGTCTAGCTAAAAAGAGTTCAGCAAATGCTAAGGCCTGGATTCTGAAAAGAAGTCTGGAGTCCGCTGCAAGATGAAGAGTTCTGGAACAAAGCGATGCACGGAAATCTGGATGTGTTCAGGAAGCAGTGTCTCAATGTGTGGTGAAGTTCCTATATTTATCCTACCAAATGACATCACAAAGTTTATGGGATGGGCAGAATTTCAAACCACACCTCCACGGCTGTTGGTGGCCAAAGGCACTTGCCTTGTTCTGGTTGGCAGTCAGAAAGAGCCGTCATCTTTATGATGGGATTTAGGAACTCCCACATTGATTTTGACCAAAACCTTTTGCACAAATGTACATTTCCACAATTATGTCCCCTAATAAAATCAGACACATACATTGTATATTTGATGGGTTATTTTCACAATCAATCCCCATCTCTGTGAGAGCTGTCTTTGTCATTCTATAGAATTTTATCAATTTTAATCATAATAGTTTGGAATATTAATTTCTAATTCAGTACATATCTGGGCGATTATCACTGGAGCATGAATATACAATCTTAGGCGTGCAGCATTAATAGTTTTGCTACAATTAGGGTTTTTCCTGTAACTTTGGTTCCTTAGGTGGTACAGGGTTCATTAATGCCTTCAAAGCAAGGGCCTAAAATTAGGTTAACATCTACCAATTTTTAGATTTATCCTCCTTCAGGTTGCAGTTAAAGAGTTTCAAACTTGATCACAAATAAGGATTTAAACAGCAAATGTTCCGGGCATTTTTTTTTCCTTTGTAACTTCCCTTTCACAGGCAACCACTGTCACATTCCTTTGATCAGGGAGGTGTGTCCTCTTCCTTGAGAGGGAAGCTCCCCTGTAGCAATCAATAGGCAGCCTGCCATTGTCCTTGGCTCAGCCAGAGACGAAAGTCTGATGTGCTCTTTGTTGTCAATATGCGGGAACCTCAAGCATCCATTAAGGCTTCCTGTAGCAAGGGAGTGTCAACTGAAGTGTCATCTTTCCCAGGATGGGCACTGTCCGGTCAGAATTAAGTATTTACTTAACTCCAAAACTGGGTTACTTTAAAATGCGCTTTAAGGTCTTTCCTTTAACACATATAATAATAAGCACAGTTTATAAGGGATTTGGACATTTACAGAATTAAGCCCTTCACAAACATGCTGTTAAATAGGTGAATTTTGCAATTTCTTCAGGGAAAAGAAACACATTTAAACTGGGTTTTAAAATCTTATTTTCTTATGCAGCACACACACATCTAACTCAGCATTATTCTGTCTTTGGGTGCTGGAAATTGTCTGCATTCTGGAAGTAAATATTCAGCTTATGCTTGGAGTTCCCTCTGCACAGCTGAAATTGATATGCTGCCACTTGTATCCGCATTTTTCCCTTGTAACTGAAAACAAATTGTTGCTGGACTGGTGTTTCATAAAATACCTTTCTTAGCTGCTATCTGTCAGTGAGGCCCGGTTTTCTCTAACTGCACTCGATGATCTGTGGTTTCAGCACACTTCATTTCAATGCTTCACTTGGAAAATGACGGAATTGAGCACCAAAACAGCACTTTGAAGGTTGCAATTGATTGGGAAAGCTGCATTTGAAAGGCATTTTCGGATTTTAGCCCACTTCTGTGGCCTTGCTTCATGTGACAGGTAACAGCACCCCCTGGCATTCTTCTGCAGGGAGTTCTGTTTTGACATCAACTTTGAATGTGTGTGGCAGGGTGGTGCAGCCTTTTTGTGATTTATGAACCATGCACAGTTTTGCAGATTTGGCGCGCACAGACGTTGGCGCATCCATTTTTGGCTGTGTTCTTTCCCCATTGACAAAGGGCTGCTGTGGGGCGCATTGGCATGGGTAAAAATATCCCACACTTCCAGATGACACTCAGTACCTTGGGGATGTTGGTGACTAGGTCACAAAGTGCTTTATTGAAAAAATTACGGGGAAAAGTTGGTACGCACCGAGGCGCTTCCTCCGAGGTTTTACCCTCTTTGGTTGAATATCGGTAATTAAAATGGTGATACAGACAAAATATATTTATACGTTCCTCAATGTGCCCATACCTATCCCCGCCCAGTTCTTTAAATCATTGAAATCTATTGTAACACATTTTATTTGGCAAGGGAAGCAGCCCCGTCTCCAGCAATGAGTAACTTTATTCCCTGCTTCTCCCAATTAAGCATGTGCCGGGAATCTCACTCAAGGGAGCAAAGGTTTATACAGAGTGTATGGACAGGTTGGGTTTAGTATGCTGGCGAGATATCTTCCCGAGTGGGCAGTTCCTGACGTTGGAAGAATGTAAGGCCAAGGGGGTGGTATCGGGGCTAAATATTTTTGTCTATTTTAGGCTATGAGTGGGTTTGAAAGATACGTTTGCAGATTTCCCCAGGGAGCCCCCTATTGCACCGGTTATGCGCGGGTTGAGCAAAATGGGAACTCGGTCCAGATTGGTTTCTAGGCTACATGCTGCAATAATTGATTGGGCCGTAGGGTGGCCCAGGGTTCACAAGCTAAGTGGGGAAAATGCAATAGGGGCCCCCTTGTCGGATGACATCTGGAGCTATTGTTGCAAGCAAACAAGAAAGGTGGCCCCCAATAGCAACTTAAAGCTAATTCAATTCAAATTCCTGCATCAGTTTTACCTGACACTGGTGGACATGCACAGAATTTTTCTCGAAACAGACAATCCATGTTGGAGGTGTATGTTACGCTCACCTGGTATCCACGGGGACACCACCCAGCCCTGGTTGGATGATTTGCACTCTCAAACCCTCTCCCGGTCCCTTGGTAATGCCTCTGGTTAAAGATGGGTCTGCAATATAGGAGAGCTGGATTCAATACCAGATTGTCTTTGTTTTCCCACCTCCCTTGGCCTCAACTCCTTCCTTCCCCTTGGGCCTTCTCCTCACCTTAATATTGTAAAAGGTGGATTCCCCGTCCTGCTCCTCATGGCAGGGGCGCGTGGATGTGGATGTGGGGGCGAGCAGCGACCAAGTTACTTCACTGGTGCAAGCCCCCCTGTGGGAATTCAGGCCTGCTGCGACTCCGTAGGTTTGCTGCTTTACAGTCTTTATATACAGTTCTTATGTTCCGTTTAGTTCGAATAATAATGCCTTGCTTCTTTCCTTTTAGGTATGGAAAGGTATTTTGGTGTTCTCATGCAGTTTGAAGATGAGCATGGGCCGGTAGGCGAAAGCGCGGTGTGCGCGATGCTGTCCGGTGAGTAATGCGCGATGCACGGCGCTGTTTCTCCTTTTATATTGCTAACCTGTGTCTTTTCTATCCTTGCAGGTTGCGATGTTCCTCGCTGAGCGCCGTAATGCTCCAGCAATGGTACTGACCAGGAGATGACTACCCAGGTAAGAATTGTGTGGCTCTCGTGAGTAAACGCTTTCTAATACTGTCTTTCTTTCTCCTCTTTCCAGGTTATGGTATTCCAGGATGCATGCGGTGCCGGATGATGGAGTTCGTACCTTCAGGTGAGTGGAACTGAAGTCAGCGATGGATGGAAGACAGGATACGATTCCAGGTAAGTTTCGTAGTGTTCTTTCTCTCTCTCTCTCTGCAGGTCCTTGGTTTCAGGTAAACTGGCATCAAAGAACTGGACACGGTGAGCGTTACGCTGCCCACAGCAGAATAATGCAAAGTATGTTCTGCTGTTCGGGTGTGGTTTAAATAATCTTAGGTAATGTAGTCCAGGTAAAATAGTCCCAGGCCTGCCACACCCAAAAGACTAGACCGCATAGCTCAGTTCCTTGTAACTGAGCTATGTGTGTGCCTCCATGTTGGCTGAACACCCCCCCCCCCAGTTAAATAGTCCCAAGTAAATAGTCCCTTTCTAATGTTGGTCTTCATGATGGTTATGAGCCTGGCGCCAAAGGTGCCAGGACTGACTCCAAGAAAGTCTTGGATGAGGTTTTAAGGCCTTTGACCTGGCCCTAACTAGAAGGCTGACTTGCCAGTGAGGGCCAGGGGCAAGGGTCATGACAGTGTAGTGCCTCCCCAGCTACTTGTTTGCACCTGGTTTGGACTGCCCCTGAGTTCACTTCTTTTGGGCACAGGTGTTTAAAATCGTTGAGGGAATTGCGGGAGGCCAACGGTGGAATTGCTGGGGTACACATATGGGCTGCCTAAGCAGGCGAGGAAACTGTTGTGCCTGTTGCTGGCTAAACAGAAAATGGCTATGGCATGGGGCAGAGGCCACCCTCCTGCATACGAAACGTGGAGGTCTGACATTTAGAACTGTTATGAACTGGAATCAGAATATGGAATTGTTGTTGTACATCCAGCCTCGAAGCTGAAGGACATTTGGGGTTGGTATGTGGCATACCTGTGGTCAATCAGTAGCAGCGCTTCTGTGGGGTTGAACCCCCAATCCGCTTGTAAAAAATACAGAACTTATTTAATGTATTCCTTCTCTGGATCTAAGTGTACCTGTGGGGCTGTTTGGGGTTGTGCTGGTGATGCCATCTGTAGAGCAGTTTGTGTTCGTTATGTTTGTTTTAAATCTGAATTAAAAACGGCTAAAAAAAAATAAAAAGAACCATCTGTGGAAAGACCAATCCAGGGTAAGGGACTCTTTACCCTTGAAAAACGTTTGAGTTGGAGCTACTTATTCTTTCTTTACGAACACATTTTTCAAAAGGCATCAAAGGTTAAAAACATTTCCCTTTTCGCCTTTATGTTTAGTTTGAGTGTGAGGGTCAGGATAGAACATTTGGACACAAGGACAGTTTTGATTTTGACATCCTGACACAGACAGATCCTTAGTTTGGTGTACGTAGGGAAATTCCTCTTAGATCAGGGTCAGAGAGGCCTTTTCCCACCCCTTTTATTGTTTTTAACCAAAAACATGGCAAACATGTATCCGAGTTTCATTCCTGACTTTTCACAGAGGACACAAGTTGTATTAGGGAACATTCACAGCCATTTTCTTTTTACATGCCATGACCCACCACATTGGACAACTGCATTATATTTGGGGAGACTTCAATTTTCCCTGATGTGCTTCTTGACCACTTGGGCTGGGAGGATAGCTCAGGGGCAATGCGTTTGTCTTTGAAGCAATACAATACAGAGCAACACAGGTTCAAGTGCTGGTCCCGTGCTTAGAGACTGCTCGTCGGTATTAAGCGCATTATAATTATAAGAGATTAATGTCATACATACTGCCAACTCCATTTACTGATGCAAGTACTGAATGTAACTGACCCTTTATGCTCCTTGCTCCTAAATAAAAGGCACTAAACTATATCCCAGCACCATTCCACCCACTTTTGAATACATTTCTATTTCATATCTAATAGTTTGTTGAGTGCTTGGTCACGCAGACATTGTGCTGGATATATATTTCTTGAGAGCTCCTAGAAATGCTAAACACTGAAAGCTGAACACCTGACTTCTAGAGGATGAGAAGTTCAAAGGTAAAAAGTGTACTATCTTGACATTCTCTCTGGATTGGTACCTGAACTCTTTAGTCTCTGGGACGCATTGAACGGAACAGCATGTGGGGCAGTAATTGGGTACTTTGCTCAGGTAAACAAATTGAAAGAGGGACCTGTCCGTCCCCCAGGAAGCATTGGAAAAGTAAGGGAAAAACTACTGGGAAACTGTTGGCAGCCAGGTTAAACAAATGGAGGGATCCAGGAGGGTTCCCCCCAGCATTCCATTGTTTAGGAAGGAGGAAATGTCCTATGGAGAAGTTATAAAACTGCAGGGAGCCTTACATTCTAGCTATAGGTGAACAGCGCCTCTGGGGAAGTTGGATCTGATATCCTTAGTTTCAGCAATCCATTTGGCACCAGTCTTGGAGGAGGGCCCCCTCGCTCCTGGAGAGACCCATGGACCAGACTGATATAGACCAAGTGATACAAACTGTGAATCAGTATAAAACCCCAAAACCAGATAGGTTCCTGGAAGAGTTTTAAAAAAATCTTTCATAGACCTCATGTCCCCCTTGTTCACCTGCCTTTTTAATGAAATTATTACCTGGTGCATGGCACCGGCCTCTGTGGACCGCGGATTAATCAACCTGATCATAAAACAGGAAAAGATCTGTTGAAAAGGTGAATTAATCAGCCAGTAGCCCAACTTAATGCAGATGTTAAACTCCTGGAAAAATTGTAATTTTATACCTAGATAATGTGATCCCTTCCCTCATCCTCCAAAACCAAGTTGGATTCATGAAGGGCCACAATGGCAGTGATAATATGATGCAGCTAATGAATGTCTTCCCTCTACATTATAATTCTGTGGCTCCTCTCACATCAATAGGTATTGATGCAGAGAAAGCATTTGACAGAGTGGGTTGGGAATACCTGTTACGCTCACCTGACTCCCACGGAGGCGCTGGCCTGGTTCGCGCTGCTGTGACCTCTTCTAAGGTGATGCGCAGGGTTCGGAAGACGGACTGGACCGGGCCCCCAAATCTGGCTTGTCTGGCTCGCAGAAGTATCCTTCTGTAGGCGAAAATAGGGGATTAACTGTCTGCGGGGTAATGCAATCGGCCTCCCACTTTCCCCTCTCACCCTCCTCGAAACCCTTCTGTGATTCCTCGTAGCATCTCACCTTAGGGTCAGGAAGGACGAGCTCTCCATCCTGCTTCTGATGCAGGGGCGCGTTGGTATCCAGTTACTTCACTGGATTTTCGGATTGGTGAGAACCAAACTTGCTTGGCTTCCAGGTAAGTTTTTTGATAAGAGGTTCCCCTTGTGTCCATGCATTAATGTACTAATGCTAGTGTCTTTTTCCCCATAGGGGCCGGGGTACGGAATGCCGGGGAACAGGCACTGACCCGAGATGAGAGGTGAAATCCTTGTAGAAATCAGGTAAGTCTTTAATGAGCGTTTTTTGGTAATGTCTTTTCATTCGCTCATTAACGCTGATGTCTCTTTTTCCCCTTAGGGGCCGGGGTCCTGAAATGCCAGGATGCGGCGCGGACCTGAAATGAAGAGGGAATGAATCAACAGGTAAGTCTTAACATGGAGATTTAGCTTTCCTTATTCCCTTCTCCCTCTCACCTTTTGTTCTGGTCTTTTTCTCCCTAGGCGCTGGGGCGTGACTGAGAATCCGGATGATCGCTGCAGAACATGGAGGCGCCCTGTAAAGGTGAATGGAATGCGGCGCTGCAGCGATCGACGCGATGAGCTTTTAAATAAAAGTTTTCCTTTTCAGGATTGTCGGCGAGATGTCTCCGGGATGCGGATTTAGCAGGTAAGGACTTTTCCTTCTTCTGTTCTCTTCTTTTCTTCCTTTGCAGGTGATCCAGGATGCTGGCAGGCGTGGCAGAAGTCAGGATGCAGGAGCAGACACGGTGAGCGTCCAGCTGCTAGATGCAGAACAACGCGAAGCGCGTGTGGGGTTTAAATAGCCTTGGAAGAAGTTCCAGGTATGTATCCTTCCCCGACCACGCCCGGATGGTAAATTAGTCCCACAGGTAAAGTAGTTCCTTTCAGGCCTCAAGGAGGCCGGGATCCTGCAGCATGGTCTGCATCAGGTAAGTGCACCCAAGCACTCCCATAATGAGCCTGGCGCCATAGGCGCCAGGACACTGTCCAAAGGGCCCCTATATGGGGTTGCTGGGTCCTTCCTTGGGGACTGGATGTCCGCTTTCGGGGACGCAGGGCTTGAACCGGCTCCCCGGGAGCGGGCATCATGACAATACCTGATACACATCCTGCATGTTCTCCGCTTTGGGCCAACATTTCTAAATCTTTTCAGAGCATTATAGAATAATCGGCCACTGTGCTGGTGAATGGTGTTATCTTGGAAACATTTCCTACATGATGGAACCAGGCAGTGGTGTCCCATATCTCCATACATTTTTAATCTGGGCAACGATGTTAGGCAGAAACCTGTGCAGTTCCCTTCGGGACCACTGCAAAAAGTTTAAGACTACAGGTGTTGGCAGTAAACCCAATTGGTAGCAGTCTGTACCACCCAGATTTACCAGGTAGCTGTGGCTGAGCAGTCAGACTTCTCTCAAGAAGATTTAGGCAGTATATAGAGTATACACATTAGGTACAAAAATACAGTAGCACAAGCAAACCCTGATCATAGCTTTGGTATAAAAGTATATCATTATTTATTTAAAAACACACTTATAAAAATACACTGGCACTAATATGTCAAGCAACTTCATACATAGTCACTAGAAATATATACACCTCCCTGATTCATTATTCGACAAGTCTTAGGAAAAGAACACCACTTATTATCAAATACAGAGGTGAGCGCTTAACCAAGATGGCACTCCAATAATTATTTAAAAAGGCAGAATTAGAAAAGCACACAATACCAACACTTTTAAAAGAACCACAGCAAGTCAAGAAAGGCAGAGTCTACTGTACAGAAAGAAAGTTCATAGGCCAGACCCACTCTTGGAGAGAGCAAGGCAGAATGTGCCCAAGATCACACAGTTAACTACACTTTAAAAGTCTTTGCAGATAGTTCAAAAGGAGTTGGATCAGTTCAGAAAAGTTAGTTAACAGGTCCCAGGTCGCCCCAGGATAGAGAGTCAAGGATTTACGGGACACCTTGAACAGTCTGTTGCAAGGGAGCCAAGGCGGGACACAGTTCCTGAAATGGTAAGAAAGCAGTTGTTCCTGGCAGCGGGTGCAAGTCGGTGCTTCGTCCAGGGGAAGAGAAGATCTCGACGTGGAGGAAAGCTGGAGGTTGTTGCACTGCCAGGGAAGATACCAGCCGCAGAGTTTCTCGGTTAAAAGGTACTACCCTTTTATTCGCGGTAGTGGTGAAGCATGGTCATCCGGCCGCCGGGGTGCTTGGCATGGGCGATTCGACCATGAGACGGTCCAGGAAGGCGAAAAGAGGGCAAACTGGTTAACCCCACCAGTTCAAAGGAAGAAGACTCTCCAGGATGAAGATCTTCTCTGTCGTCGGGAAGTGGTGAGGCGGTTCAGCAGGGCTCCACCGGTGGTGTCGTTGTTGCAGGTCGGCTCAGCTTCTCCCTCTCTGGATTCTTTAGGTCCTGTGGCGACTTCTGAAGTTCCAGTCCCCAAAGCCCTGCTTTTATGCAGAAAACCCCCATTCACCAGTCCTAGCTGTCACTCAAACATGCTAAGTGGTGAGCCGGGCGGCTCACCACTGGGCCAATCACACAAGAGTGCGACTTGAGTTGCAGAGGCAACTCAGTCCAGGGTGCCTATTCCCCCCCCCCTCCTCACACATCCTGTAGACCCGACAGAGTGGCGCCACTTTTGGAGGCTTCTGTGCAGAAGCCCGCCAAAAGTGGAACAAAGGGCTCGACTTGGGTTGGAGTTACAGAGGCGAACACAAACGCCATTTTAAAACCAAGTCCTGGCAAAAAGAGCCAACCGGGGAATAAATATTAAATAAATAACCCAGCGGTATCTTTAACATTGCACCAAAAAAGTGGTGCGTTTAAAATGAATGGGAAAATCCCATAGGAAATATTCCGGTGGAATATTTCGTGTGGTAACCACTGCCACCAGCCAGAAACTCGACGAGGGGGGACTGCACGGTGCCCCCTCGAAAAACAGACCCAGGGGCAATCTAATTACCCATACCAGTACTTCCACAATATGATGGTTTGTACTGGTTCTGTTCACAATTTGAGACTAGTAAAGCCAATGGTGACTTTACATGCCCTGGGAGACAGTAGTCAGTCCCAGGGTATGGAGCCTGTTTGGGGGTCACTATGACACCCCTGTGTTACTGCACTGAGGGTGCTGTGTAACACACATCCCAAAAACACATGAAGCCCTATGGAGTAAAAGACCCAATAGCCCATAAAACAAATTTACAAAGTCAAAGGACATTCTCAAATCATGCCGAAGAGTGGGAGAAAAAGAGTCTCACTCTTAGCAGGAGAAAAAAATAAACCCCAAAAATCCAGCAAAGCTGCTGGGGGACTCGCTAGGTTTGGGAAATTAGCCTATACAGAGAATTCTCCCTAACAATGGAGACAATTTTTCCATCATTGTGAACAGATCTGTTGATAGAGGGCATAAGACTAGGCCCTGTGGATAAGTACTTTTTACATAAGGAGGCTTACATCCAGTGGAACGCTGAAGTCGCACTAAACCGCAAGTTCCTGAGTAGGAAGAGGTGGCTAGAATCTGGTAGTGTTATCTTAAAGATGTTTAGAATGATGGAAGAATGTGTTTTCTTTTGAAATTCTAAAGTTCGTATATGAGCCGAAGGATAGGGACTGCCTGAGATGCACTGTCCTGAAAAGGATCATGGACTACTCGTCTCTGTATATGACTTCCGCATCTCTGAGCCCCGTGTGCTTTGAACGATGGAAAGGGCCTTCACACCATCCACGTCGTCCTTGTACAAACTCATTGAAGAAGCGGGAAAGGGACCTTCGTATGCAGATTAGTACTCGTAATTGAACATCGGGATCAACCTTGTGAACATGAAAGTTGATGATTTGTCTTCCAGGTCATGAAAGAAGAAGGAAGTCATCATGGCCTGTAAGTTATAGTATTGTGCTGAAGGCAAACCATTTTGGACAGAGGGGTTCAACGGAGTGGATCTGGTGCTGTCAACTATCAAACCACGTACCCCACTGTTATGCTTATTAGGGCTCTTAAGGACATCCTTTGTACAAGTTTGGAAACCAAAGGAATTGTTGTGCTGAGCACTGGTAGGGGCAAGAAGACTAGTGTAAAGGTGTTAAAACACACAGTGGAAGACTGGCTACAGGAAATATCAACCCTCTGTGTCAAAGAGAAAACATTGCACCATGTTGGGGACTTTTTAGACACATATAAGCTGAGTAGCCCATGTTTACATTGATTGTACTGTGATGACATTTAGAAATGTTTGCTAAATACTCATGAGCTAACATAAGAAAAATGTGTGCAGCTGCTTTCCACCTTCCCCTGTCATTTCCCCTTCCTTTCCCCCTCATACCTTCCCGCCCTCAGGGGAGCCTAATTGGCCCCCTTGTTACCTTCCTGTACCCTCTGGTCCCTACCCATCGAGGGCATGCTGGGACCTCATTCTTGTAAAGCCTTCCCATGACCCTGGAAGTCTATGGTAAACAAATATATTACCAGGTTCTTGTTCTTGCTCGAGTATTACATGAAAAGCCTTTGAGTGTTTTTTGGGACCTTGTCTAAAGGCTCAACTCTATCAATGCTATTTTATGTTATTTGTCTTTTATACTGCACGCATCAGTACTGCACTGGTCTTAAAGCACAGATACTTGTCCATATAGAGACAAATTGTGACCCTGCTGCGGCTGACAACCAGACTGTGGTTTGTGGAGTTAAAGGGAAACTGGGGCTTGAAGCAGCCCTACAGGTAGGGGGTGTATCGGCAACTTATACTCCCTAAAAATAGGCAAATACTCCAAAAAAAAAGTGCCATGCCCTTATTAAAGGCACGGCTGCGCCGGTAATGATTTTTTACCGGGTCCAAGAAAAGGGTAATAACCGGGTCATGGGAGTAAGAATTCTCCAAACAAAAAAACAGGAAACGGACACTTAGGACCTTGTGCTCCTGCTTTCACCCGAACGGTCCATGGATATGTTTCGACCAGGAGTGCATGTAGAACCAGAGGAGGAAACCACTATTATTACTACTGCCTTGTTGGAAGAAGTAAATCTGTTTATTTTAATGTGCATGAATAATTAGGTGCAATAAAAAATTATTACAAAAACATTTCCTGTTCAAACATTTTTAATCGCTTATAAAATACTGCCATTGGAAAATGGATTTACACTTTTACTACCAAAAATCTTTTTACTCCCAACTTTAAAAAATAAGGAGTAAAATACTCCCACTTCAACACTGGGTAATAGAACAGGAGAGGGAAAGAGTGGGAAACGTCGGGGAGACCAAAACATCCAGACCAAACTCATAAAATGTATGGAAATTTAAACATACAGTGAGTGATAGTGATCAGTTGGGATGAGATGTATAGTTTTTAGTGGTTTGACCAGAAGTAAATGTAATCAAAAGAAGGGATGAGGGCTTCCTTTCTTGGCCAGCAGATCATTTGTGGCAGCAGCTATTTGTGTGGCAGTAATATAACATTAAGCCATGTGGTGGATGTGTGATGGCCTAGAGATGTGCTGGCAGTGGTGACGGTTATCCAGCAAAAGCACACGCCCTACATAGTGTAGGCTACACTTTAACAATGTTTAAATCAATAATTGTACATTCAAGGTCGTAATTGCTCATCCATAAATAATTTGTAATAGATCATCTCCATGTTACCTGAGTAGCATATCAAGAGATAACATGATCTTAATCTTTTATTCCAGGTTTTAATTCACCCGCCTCCCAACCTCGATTGATTCAGTCAACGTTGGATCTGTTCACACCATATAAAGGCTGGAAACTTTATTTTACAGAAGGTAATTCTTTGCAGCAAGATTTGCTGTTCCCGCAAGAACTGAAAAAGTAGATTTTAGATTGTAGATAGTCAGTAATTGTTCGAATGCAAGCAGTGTTATGGTGGATTTTATATATCATGTGTTGCTGTATGAGACATAGGGCCTCATTACGACCCTGGCGATATGGGGTTAACAGTGCCGGTAGAGCTGCCAGCACAGTTAACCCCATGCTGCCTCATTACGAGGTCTGCTCGCGGGACCCGCTCAGGACGCCTGGTTTTACCAGACGTCTTTAGCGGGTCCCTCGAGTGGCCCAGCATGCTAACAGGCCCGTCATTAACGGGCCTGTTGTTAGCATGCTCCCCATTCCCATTTGAGCCCGGGAATGGGGATTCATTTTTACAGTGTCCAAGAAAAGGGCAATTACCGGGTCCGCCAAGGTCGGCATGACCCGGTTATTACCCTTTTCTTGGACCCGGTAAAAAATCATTAGCGGCGCAGCCGTGCCTTTAATAAGGGCATGGCTACCGCCAGAGCCGTAATGAGGCCCATAGTGTTTAGAACTGAACCAAGTATACTTGAAACAAAAAACTCATATAAAGCTGCACTCGTATTAACATCAACGCATGAATGGATGTGTAAATTCATTAAATTGAACAAATACGAGTGCTGTCTCTATCTATTTCTAGGTTGGTTAAGCTGCTTTCAATAGTGAGGTAGAGACTATTTTGACTGGTCAAGTATATATCATTTAAAAAACACTTTAATCAACATAAGTAGATCAAGACATATCACTTTAAACACATTCATCCATACAAAGAATTCATCAGTAATTCTACAAATCCAGCGAGTGTGGAGTGAATACAGTTCAATACATGAATGTATATTTGGTCCTACACATGATTCACTTCTCAATCCCTAACCCTGTGGGTTGGAAGAAGTGCTGGAGCGAAAGGCTCCTATGGGTCTTAATGTCTCTGTATAATTTTGTACAGGTTATATTCTCAACATGTTTCAGTTCCTAGAAACGTTAATGTCGATCATTCTTCAGGAGTGTGGTCACTCAAAGGTTTTCAAACCATAGTTTGCTGATAAATTCGGATTAAATCACGAAATCGTGTGTCTTGGCCTGTCAGGTAAAAACAGAAACAACATTGAATAGTATGAGCTATGTATGCTACAAGTCTATTCTTGCTCTTAATTTTATCTTGAGCCCTCTGTAGGCAATAGTTTACCTGCATTCGCTCTGTGAGGGCATTCAATACTTCTAGTAGTTATTGTCAGGACCTGCTGTTGTCCTTGATCGTGCCTGTTTGGGGGGGTAAAAGCGTATATTTATGCCTTTGTGCTAGCCCTTGTAAATAACTCAAGTTTTTATACCAGTACTAGAAAGCTATTACTTAAACTCTACATTTACTTCAGTTTGTGCGTGTTTGTACCCACCTACTCGAATGGCAGGGTGGGTCCCCTGTTGTGAGGCGGTCAGCACTCTTGTGTCAGTTCTGTAATATATAATATAGGAAGAAAACCCATGTTGGTTGTCGGCGTTTCCCTTTTGCAGTGCTCTCTAGTGCTCCTCTGAGTCTTAATGATTTGCTAGTTTCGAAACCTGATGAAGCAATATCATGGTAATATTACCAGAAGGAAATTGAACGTGCACCCAACTCTGAATAAGGAATATGCATCAGTTTCCCTTTTTTACATTGTTCCTGTAAGCACTAAGCAATGAGACCTGATTAGGCAGAGCTACACTCCAAGATGGCCTCCAAGGGCCTCCGTCCAACATCATCACCAGTATATGTAGCACACGTAACACGCATTGGCTTCCGTTCTGTTTCCGACGCAGCTTTCGCTTCAAGAGAATTACGGTGCACTTCGGTTCCTTCAAATTTAAATCCAAAATGTCTTCACCGTCTGCTCCTTCGACACCTAAGACGGGTTTAAAAAAATATTAAAAGGCATAAAGGTAAATTAGTGGTGGGTAGGATCCCTTCAAAATCCCTTTCAAGTCTTTGTCATCCGTCGAGTTGAGTAATTCTCCTCGACGGAAGAGATCCCAAAAAAATATTGATCCAAGAGTCGATCACGTCACTCTTTGCCAAAGAAGGCAAAGGAGAGGCATTGTAGATCTCCTTCCACCTCAAATGATTCCTCTCCTGAGAGGATTGCATGCCCGACCAAATCATCCACTCTGGCTCAGTGGGAAGAGTTTCAGAGAGAAATGCTAAATATTTTCAAGAGGGAGGCCTTGACCCCCTCAAAGAAAGAGGAGAGAAATCATGCCCCTGTGCCACTGCATAAAGACGACAAAGAAAAGTTGAAGGCTAAAACCTGTGCGCCCTCGAGCCAGGGACGCAGGCCATTATCGCATCGGGAGCCATCAAGGGTTCAATCGACAAGAAATCGCGGAAGGCTTCGACAAGTCAAGAATCCAGCCCGTCAAGGGCATTAGCGACTAATATGTCGACACCTTCGACACTAAAAGAGCTTGCGGCATCTGAGTCGTCGAACATTTCAGCATCATTGGCCTCAAAGCCATCTTCGACGGCAGGTTTGAAGCCATTGAAGCTTCCAATGGCACAAGAGAAGGCTTATGAACCGTTGCCAAAGAAGTATTTCTTTACTGCATTACCCTCAATTTATGGGGAACATGAGCCTTCTGATGACAACACTCCTCCTTTTGGCCTATAGTATGGTACTGCAAATGTCCCAGAAGCCTTTAATATCCATGGAGTCCAGAATTAAAGATGTATATGACAACCTACAGACAGCTAGTCGTGTGGATACATCACATGAGATGGAGTTTGGAAAACCAGACCTTTGTGATCATGCTGATGCCTCAGATAGGCAATTAATAAGCTCCTCCATTTGAGCAAGATGATTTAACAGACATCCTGGACCAAGGTCCACAAAACGATCCTATGTTGCCCTTTCATATTGCTCTGCAAAAAAGGGTTCAATCAAATTGGGAAACTCCAGAGACTATTGCTGCAGTTATCAAAAACTTCTCCAAGAAGTACAGGCCATCCAGCAGTGGCTCTGAATACATGACCAGGCATCCTACACCAGAAAGTCTGGTAGTCCAGGCGGCAACATTCACTAAACAGTCGGCATATCCCACTACTCCGCTGGACAGGGACGACAAGCATGTGGACTCTTGGGTGCAGAACATCTTCACAGCAGGTAGCAGGGCCTTGAAATCTGCCAAATCCTCTTGTGCCTTGTCAAAATTCACATTCACCCTGTGGGACTGTGTAGCTATTGCAGCTGACCACACCCCGAAGGGGAGAAAAAAGACGGCTTCCTGGCTATCATTAAATATGGAAAGGAGGCAATGTGTGAGTTGAGAAAGTCGGGGATGGCCCTGGGCATGCAATCCAGGCTTTTCAATAAGCCTTTTTCACAGCTCTCATCTGTTTGGTAGCAAGGCTGACGAAGGCCTGGAGAAGCTGCCGACCTCTAAAGCAGCATCGAAGTCTCTCAGCGCCACATTTGGGCAGTTTCAACATTCTTACCCTAATACATCATCTTGGAGGTGTAGGTCCTTTCGCTTTTACTCCTCAGTTGGAAGAGCGAGAGGATGGGCTAGTCATAGAGGCCAGAAAAGATTCCCTCAGGGTGGACAAGGGAGAGGTACTAAATCTGTCCCAGCAGCAGCTGCTTTACCCTCAGCAACTGTTCCAGCCACCTCTAAACCACTCTGACCCACAAGACTCCTGTGGGAGGCAGACTCTCTCAGCATCTGAAAGAATGGTGGAACATTACTTCAGATGCATGGGCATTGGAATCTGTGGCCCATGGTTCCTGCCTCAGTATGACCTCCGTATCATCCACCGGGGAGCAACTCATTCAAACTTCCAGATCCGATCCTTGTCCAGGAAATTTGATGGTGCTAGAGAAAGTTGCTATAGAACTGGTACCTGTAGCGGCGAGGAACAAGGGTTGGCACTCCCCTTATTTACTAATACCCAAGAAGGACAGAGGATTGAGACCCATCTTGGACTTAAGAAACCTGAACAAATTGTTACACTTAGCGGATATGAAACTTCATATTTTAAAATCCCATTAATCATGCAATTTCCTAAGGGACTCACTAATGTGTACCGCCTACTCCTTTTCAGGTCCCTGTTTATGCCCTTCAGACTGTCAGTACTGAGAGACTTAGTTTCCCTTAGTCTTTCACTTTGTTGCCATTTCCTGGCAACATTTTATCAGTGCACAATGTACCTTCTAGTACAGTGCACTGGGGGCTGTTTTTCATTTTTAAGGCCCTAGACTCCCTCGAAGGATTTTTGGTGAATGTACAAGTGTGTCCAGGACAGAGCTGGTGGCAGCAGTTAAAGCATTTTTTGACTCTTTTCAATGGTCCAAACCGCGTTTACCGCATTTGGCCCAGGACAGTAGTCGGTGCCTAAAATGCCCATGCCACAAGGTCCTTTGGCCATTTTGTCCCTTTGCCTTCCCCGGGTCGGGCAGACCCGGGAAATTCCTTATTTGGTCATGCAGACCCCTGCGTAAACCGAAGCTTCTGCAGGCTTCTGGATGCCTTGTATGTGTGTGCGTACCCAGGATGTGGGCTGGAGCTGCCTAGTTCCAATACAAATCCTGGATGCCTGGATGTCTGGTGTGCTGGGATGACTGGGACCACCATGGTCCGTGATTGGTCCACGTCTGGAATGGTTAAATGTGAGCAGATCTCCTATTGGTTTTTCTTCGTTTTGGCGCAAAGGACATTTCAGATCAGAGAAGGCACTCTAGACCTATTCCGGGTTGATCTTCTGAGTTGACAACAAACTTAGACAAGTTTTCTGAACCGAAGAAACAGATCTGTGGAACCGCTGGAAGTTTTGGCACTGTTACGCC
The DNA here is from genome assembly GCF_040938575.1 of Ambystoma mexicanum. NCBI lineage: Eukaryota > Metazoa > Chordata > Amphibia > Caudata > Ambystomatidae > Ambystoma > Ambystoma mexicanum. The sequence continues at coordinate 687,413,449 of NC_090928.1, forward strand.
AATAGTTACTGCATATATGTTCCCTAGTATAGTGTTGAGTTCGTATTGTTAATATTGCTGTGGTTTCACCTTGTGTTTGAGTTCAAAGCCTGTTAATAAATGTATATGAATTTTTGATATATACACCTGACTGAGAGTAATTTGTGGTGTGGTTTACTGTGTTTGCTCATTGTGGACTTTCGATCACCCTCACCCCTCCTGAGACCTAGTCTTGAACACCGGCAAAGCTACCTTGATTTGTCTGACTTGTCTAGAAGGTTACCCTGTTCCAAGAAACGAGGCTGGCCTTCTGAACCTCTGCCCACCAGGTCAGAGTTGAGAAATCCATCTTAACAAATTGGTGTACAGCGGTGGGAAAGGATCGAAGCTACCCAGTGTTGCACACTGGTAAAGGTACCCAGATTACACTTACCCAGGACACATAGTGACCTTAGTAGAAACTTAAATGTAAAGCTAACAATGTATCTTAGAACATGTAAGCAATAACTAACATAACTTTCAATGCTTCCAAATATGAGACACTGAGAATGTTGTGTACTGAGAGAGGCTTATCCGCTCAAGGTACCAAGGGTGAAAAGATCCAAAGGATCATGGATTGGCAAGAGGTTCAGCTCGAGCCTATTACCTCAGATGATAGTGCAGAATGTTGTGGGACTGTTCTCACTGACAGTTCTAGCAGAACCGTCGCTGCCATCATGCATGAGGTCCTTGAAGACAGGGATGATGAAGAGTCCCACATTTTGTCTGTTGGCTCTGATGCTGACGCCATGCTTGAATTCAAGAAACAAGAACTGCTGTTTAAGCAGAAGGAGCTTGAGTTCAACATGGCAAACCTGAGAGTTGTGCAAGCAGAAAAACAAAAGGACAGGGATCACCAGTTGGAACTGGCCAATATTCAGGCTACAACTGACTCCTCCAAGGGATTTGGAAATGGGTCTGGATCCTCCACTCATCCACGGTTTCCTAAAGATCTGCTCAGTATGTATGATGAAAAGAATGACATCATGGACTGGTTAACTGCATTTCAATATGATATGCATGTGAAGTACAAAAGGTTGTGGATGCTTTCAAGATTTCATGGTTGCTCAGTCGACTTCCCCATTCTGGCTGCAGGGCTATTATGGAAATGTCAAAGGCAGACAGAAAAGACTATGTAAGATTACATCAAACTCTCACCTTAAAGTTTGGGAAGACTCCTGCTCAATACTTAAATAGATTTAGAGAGTACAAAAAGAAAGAAGTTAACACGTGGGTGTCAATGGTGTCAATGTCGATTCCTTGAAAAACTTGACTGGCTGGGTTGAAGGCTATAAGGTACCTTTTGAGGGTATGATAAGTTTGGTCATGCTTGAACATATTTTTGCATCTTGTTCCCCTGAATTTATGCAAGACTTGGCTGATTCTAAAAGATAGATCCTAAGAAGCTAGCCAGTGCAGCAGATTTGTGGGTGTCACACAGAGTGTCCCATAAGCACAAGACTACTCATGGTAAGCAGGAGGAGGGGAAAAAGAACAATGATAAGGATGGTGGGGGATCTGATAAAAATTCCTCCCAAAAAGGCCACAAAAAGAAAAACAAGGGTAAGTCCCAAGAGAATGTTCAGGGTAGTGGGAGTTCTCCTCCCAGACAGAACTCTGGTTACAATAAGCCTTCCTATGTCCCAAGACCCAGTGGATCTTGTGTGGCTTGTGGAGCAAGTGACCATGTGAAGAGGGAACCCAAATGTAAGGTCAAAACCTTAGGTGTCCACTCTGCGAGTCTGGCCTTCCCCTCCTATGAGGAGGAAGAGATCACAGGGGCATGCTTCTCCTCAGAATCCTTCCTCAGTGGGATATCATCTGAGGTAGTCCTAGTTTCCCTGGGTTCCTGGGAGCCTAAAGGCTCAGAGACTTGTGCTAGCATTCCAGATCACACCAGCCACTACTTTAAAGAGAGTGTGCTAATCAATGGAGTAGATACTCCTGCCCTCAGAACTGTGGTGGATTCCACTTTGGTAAACCCAGAGGGGCTTGCCAGAGCTCCCCTGAAGCCCACCATGTTATCTCATGGCCCCCCTCTCAAGTTCCCAGTAATTCCTGTATATCTTACTATCAATGGTACAATGATCAGGATTCCAGTGAGCATACAGAGGCAAGTCCCAGGTAATGATCTCAGAGACTTGGCTCTTGTGAGTGGCACAGCAGTAAGACCATGCACAAGGTCACAAACAAGGGCTGCCTTAGCAAAGACCAAGGCAAAAGAGGGAAAGGCAACATTCCCCCTAAGCCACCTACCACTGAGGTGGAGGTAGTTGGCCAAACACCTGAACCTGACGAGGAAGAGGATTTGCCTGAAATTCTCAATCCACATGACCATCCTGAACTCCATAGTTTATTGGTTGAAGGTGGCCCTGATAGGGCTGAGTTTAGTAAGGGCCAACGTGAGGGCCCATTATTAGAAGGCCTTAGGAGACAGGCCTGCTCCCAGTTTAAGGGTAAACCTGCTGGGAAGCATAGGAAATATTGGGATGGTGGGCTCCTGTACAGTGAGCCTTCAGAGTCTACAGAAGGAGACCTTAGAAGGTTGGTGGTCCCCCTTCATGTAAGACCCTTCCTCTTGCAGTTGGTGCACGAAGTCCCCCTTGCTGGTCACCTTAGCATTAAGAGAACCAAGCAAAGGTTAGCCATGGACCTCTACTGGCCCAGGATGGGGGGGCCAGGTAGAAAGCCACTGCAGAAGTTGTGCCACCTGCCAGTTATCTAGGGAAAAGTGGCACAACAATCCAGGCTCCATACCACTCCCAATTGTGGGGGTGCCATTTGAGAGGGTAGGTATTGACATTGTTGGTCCCCTTGACCCTTAGACATCCTCTGGCCATAGGTTTATCTTGGTGCTGGTCGACCATGCCACCAGATATCTTGAGGCCATACCATTAAAGACAGTAACTGCCAAGTCAATTACTAAAGCTTTGCTTGGCATATTCACTAAGGTTGGCTTCCCAAAAGAAGTTGTCTGATGGGGCAGCAACTTTATGTCCACGTACAAGCAAGGAGTGTGGGGTCACTTATGTTTTCCTCAGCATACCGTACACAAACCAGTGGCTCAGTTGAGATGTTCAATTGAACCCCCAAAAGCATGATTGGGGCTCTGGAAGAGCCCCAGAGTGTCAATCTGGAAAAATGAATACCCTTCATTTGAATGATAGACGTAACTTGATGGCCGTGGGCCAACCGTCTTATGCACCGAATTACAGAAATATAGACTGTTATGCTTGACCAACAAGCGGCCATTTTAAACGTAGCAGAATCGCCATTTTGCTTGTTAACCATTGCTCATTGCTTTCTGTCTAAAAACTGCTTTGCAGCTTGCAATTCTTGCGGATTCTGCTTACTCTGCTCAACTGTTAACATTGTTGTCTGAATATGAAAGGACAAGGTCGGGGGACTGAAGAGTTTGCTGAACTTCTCATGAGTAGCCCAGAAAGGAATGCCCACGCTCCCTCTCTGTAGCCTTGGGAGGAAGCTGGAGGGCATTTAATCACTTCACAGCTGCCAACCAGTCTCGTACGATGGTATAATATGTTAGAATCATACAGTTAAAGGCTTGAATTATGCTTCTCTTACGGCCCCCCTTCGCAAAACCCCTTAGAACGTGTCGGCTCCCAGGACACGAATAGGACCTCATAGATAGCAAAGCTTGGAATGTGGCTCTTCCCCCCGTGTGCAGATTGCTTCCAAGAACAGAACCACCGTGTTCTAAAAGATCCCTCCGCACTTTCTAAATTGCACATTGTTACTAGAATAGACATCAAAAGCATTATGATCGTCATACTCGTCGGATATGTCCATCGTCATCCCGAGTTCAAAGGAACTTAATACAGAGGGGTGTTGAACATGACTTTGCTGATTGTATGATATGCATTTTGTATATATGTAACGGATGTACGTAATTCGCCCTCTTGCGTCCCTCGAGGTCTAGGAAACTCACGTCGCGGGGCGTGAGATCAGAATTGGCCAATTAATACTATCTTTTGCTTGCAATAAACCCTAGCATTGGGAATTTGAAACCTCGTGTCTGGCGCATCTTTTCGTGTATGGTCATTGCCTTGTTTCCATAGCACAAGGGACCCCTAGGGGCCCCTTTCAAGATGGCGCCCGAATAGGGACCCTCCCCCACTTGCCCCATCGTATACGTTGTAATGGAGTAAAGGCGGAAGAACGGCGAGGACGGGACGGTCGAGCCGGGATCAAGAAGTGTACGGGGCGCCCTGTAGAAGATAGGAGAGATTCCTTCCGCAGATCTGCACACATCTGATCCCTGATCGACGTACCGGGCCAGAGGGCAAAGGAGGCGAGGGTCCCGAGACGAGGCAGAAGCCAGAGAAACGCAGACACGACGTGGGGAGAGGGTGAGTTAGAACAGGCGACTTGTTTTATCAGGTGAGTCATTCCCCGATTCAAAGAGAACCCTGATTTTTGGTAGACTGTTGATTTTGCAAACTCAAACGTCCAGGTAAAGTTGGCTAACCAAAGGGGAAGGTTAAAGAAACATGCCTGGAGTACTGTCCACTTTAGCGGGGCTTTTAAGCTGCGGTAGACAGTCCTTGGAATATGGCCAAAGTGCACAACGTGGGGGAACGCCGGCTTATGATATGTATGCGAAATATGGTGTGGGTGCGATAATATTTTGTGAAATTTGGCATAGGCAAACTAGAAAGCAACCCGACCATCAGTGGCCGATTAATGGTAGTTTTGAGATGGGGAGGATAGATAACCTAGAGAGGGTGCTCATTAGAAAGAAAGCGCAACCTGCAGCTTTTGAGACCGTCAAAGATTGGAGGAGGGAAGCGATGCTCCGATTAAGGAGTAGAGAGAAGCATGCGCGTAGGCATAAAACGAAGCTTGAGATAGCAGAAGAGAAGGAAGAGGAGGAGTGGACTGAGAGTCTAAGAGGGGAAGGGAGACGGGACCAGATGAACATAGACAGAATATACCCGCAGCGGGAACTACACATAGCAGATGAATTAATGGAACATTTGTTAACTAACACGGGTCGAGGCCCAAAACCAGAATCGAAACCAAACACGCCAGTAGTGACTGCGCGGGCCCAACCAATAGCTCTCATACCCCCTCCTTCAGCCGAGCACTTCCCCTCACGCAAGCGTTAACCCAAGCCCCACCCACAGCGCGAGCACTCCCACAAGCGCAGACCGCGGACACACAATTTCCCAGCTCCCAGCAAGGCCCTTCACAATTGCCACCTGTGTCACTTGTCCCATCCGCACCTCCCGCTCTAGAGACAGATTCAGCACCATCCGCCCCTCCCGAAGTCTAGATTGAGACTGGGGAGGCGAGTGGCGGGGCTGAAGGAACAGGATTTGGACGGGTAACTCGGAGCGCGATCAGCAAAGGGAGAAAGATTGAATTACGACAAGAGGCAGAAATGTACATAGAAGGAAATGATGTGACGGCAGCATTGGCCTCATTGTATGGGTACCGAAAAAGAGAAGAGAGACAGGTAGTGTTGGAATGCATGGGGAAATGTTTGGTAGGAGACTGGAAAAAGTTGCTTGACAAATTACCACCACAACGATTGTTAGATTTGAACCAACTAGCATGTTGTAGAATAAAAGATGAAGAAGTGAAGGAACATGTGGATAGACCTTTTGATCTTAAAAATGAGTTGGATAATGAATATGCCGAAATGTTTGCTACACCTGGGTACAGGGGTTGGGATATTAGAAGAGAGGGGAGAGGGACGGTAGAATCATACATACAGCGGAGACATTCAATGTCATCTGTACAGAGGGGCGACAAACTGAAAGTATGTATACGAGAAGTGATAAAGTGGGTGTCGAATCCTAGTATCCCAACAATGGTCATACATGACCTATTTGACGACTATTCCATGCCAATGAAAAGAAAGGCCCTGCAATCGATGGCTGAACATTTGATGGAGAAGGATATAAAAAATAATAAGGCCAGCCCAACTGAGATACTAGCGGTATACAAGAGAGCATTCGAGCGAAGCACAGGAGAAACGGGCCTATCACTGGACTTAGGAATACTATTGAACCTAAGAGAAGGGGGAGGGATCGTGAGTGGGGCATTTCCAATGAGAGAGGTCCCGCCCACGTTTGTACCAAAGGTAGAGATCCCTGCGACGGGTACAGTAGGAGCGCAGTTAACACCAGCCCATTTCACCGCCCAGTATGTGCATGTCCCCTTTTCCAGGCTAGAGGTGAATACTATAGAAGAGACGATTCCCGATATAAGAAAGAATCCAGTAGGTTTCTACAAGGAAGTAGAGTCGACCCTGAGATCAGCAGTGCTTACTATGAGCGATATAGATTTGATTTTCCCAGTCATTTTGCCAGCAGATATATGGAAACAGATGAGGACGATAGATGACGTGGGGGCTTTTGGCGCCACATGGGCGGAGTTACTATTGGAGGACAAAAATAGAAAAGTAGGGGAAAATCCGGGAACCCGCATGGCAGATCTACCGGAACGGATAATGCGGAGATTGAGGGAAATAATTCCAGAAAAAAGGATTCAGTGGGACAAATTAACTACATGTGTACAGGGCAAGGATGAGCCAGTAATGGATTATTTCAATAGATTTGAAGGAGTATTCACAGACTTCAGTGGGCAGGATGTGAGCACAGAGTCGGGGAAGAGGCTATTTGTTGATATATATGTGAGGGGACTAATATCGCCAATTCAAAATATGTTAATGACGTCGGAAAGTTCTTGGGCAGCAAAACCGGTGAGTGAGATATTACACATAGCCCAATACTACGAGAATAGGGTAAATGTGGCGAAAGAAAGAGAGGTGAAGGATAGAGTAAATTTAAAAACGAGGGTGTTGCTGCAGCAGGTCATTGGATACAATAGAGGTAGAGGTAATGCACAAGGCCGGGGAAATTTGAATAATATGCATGGGGTGTCATTGGGATTAAATCAATGTAAGTACTGTAAGGAGGAAGGACACTGGTGAGCGCAATGCCCGCACCTACAGAATAGAGGTGGGTTTGGTCAGAGAAGGCCTCATAGAGGACATCAGGGGTCGAATGGCCCAAGCAGAAGTAACATGCAGCAGCAGCAGGGATATACCAATGGAGGTACTCAAACCCAATCATATGGCCAAAACCAAGCACAACAGAACCAGACATTGAACCAAAGTGTTTCGAACCAAAATCAGGGCGGGCAGGGCCAACAGATAAATGATCAGAGTGGAGGACATCGAGGGGGAAATGGGAATATTTTTGATACACAACCAAACACGTATTATAGCAGTAGCCGTGACTACACATCGGACGATGTGTTATTTTCGCGATAGGACAGCCCACGACAGGGGTCGGAACCAGTGTCTATTCCCGTGAATGAGAGAGGACCCTATGTAGAAATGAGAGTCGGGAATAAGGAGCACCGTTTCCTTGTAGATACAGGGGCACAGAAGTGCTCGATAGACCACCACTTGGTTCCGGAGATACCACTGTCAGGGCAGAAGAATGTTTCTGTAGGGTTCGCAGGTACATCAGTAATTAACCCCATGTCCGAAGCTGTCCCAATTACAATAGGACCATTTACGGAACAGTGTCCATTTCTTTTGACAGAGAATTGTGGAGAGAACTTGCTAGGATTAAATTTGTTGAGAAAATTGGGGGCAGTCATACATTGTACGGCAGACGGGGTGTTCCTCACGATGTGGATAAAAGCAGTAGATATCTGTTCGCGTTCACTCTAGGAGGTCGATCATTCACATTCACACACATACCACAAGGATATACAGAAAGCCTGAACATTTACAGCAGAGCGCTAAAAGAACAGCTAGACATGCTAGAACTACCCGAAGGTTGCGTACTCTTGCAGTACATAGATGACTTGTTATTAGCTGCTGACACAAAAGAGATCTGCAAAGAAAGTACTATATTACTATTGACACACTTAGTGACCCATGGTCACAAGGCAAGCTTGAAGAAATTCCAGTATAATCAGAAGGAGGTGTCTTATTTGGGTTACCTACTTTCGAAAGAAGGGAGAAGATTAACACCAGAACGCATAGAAAGTATTTCTAGTATGCCTATTCCAAAAACTCAAAAAGGAATGAGAGCTGTAATAGGCATGGCCTCTTATTGTCGGCAGTGGATCAGTAATTTTGCGTTGATTGTGAAGCCGATGATAAAGTTGACTAAAAAGGATGCAGAGATGCCTTTGCAGTGGGATGATGAATGTCAGAAAGCGTTTGAGCAATTGAAAGCTGCATTGTGTGCTGCGCCAGTTTTAGGCATTCCTAACTATAAAAAGATCTTCAGACTATTTGTGAGTGAGAGTGAAGGATGTGCATTGGCGGTTTTCACACAGGAACAAGGTGGAAGAAATAGGCCGTGCGGCTATTTTTCTTGCACGCTGGACCCTGTAGCGGGCACTATCACGATGTTTGCGATCCGTCGCAGCGGCTGCTGCGTCATTGAAACAAACGGAAGGAATGGTATTGGGGCACACTTTAATTCTGATGGTGCCACATGCTATAGACGTTCTATTAAATAGGACGCAGATGCAACACCTCACCTCAGCTAGACTGACAAGATATGAGCTCATCTTGTTTGCACCCCACATCCAAATTATGAGGTGTAGCGCATTGAATCCTGCAGAATTAATGCCACTGCCCATAGCAGAAATTGGTGACAACGAATCACCACCCCATGATTGTTTAATGATCACTGAAGAAGAAACAAAGGGAAGGATTGATTTGAGCGATATCCCGCAAAAAGAGCCAGATGGGGAGTTATTTTGCGATGGCTCTTGTTTTAAATTACCTGTTGGCACATCAACGGCTGCATATGCAATTACTACCCTAAAGAGAGTTGTAGAGAGCAGAAGGATCCCCTACAATTCGGCACAAGCCGCAGAAATAATAGCACTGACCCGAGCCTGTGAACTCTCTGAGAATCTGAACGTAAATATTTATACTGACAGCCAGTACGCCTTTGGCGTGGTTCACAATTTTGGCCGACTTTGGGCTGAGAGGGGTTTCTTGACATCGCATGGAGCCAAGATTCAGCATGGCCCTTTGATTGTGCGATTGTTGTCTGCGCTCACGTTTCCAAAACGCCTAGCTATAGTAAAGTGCGAGGCGCATAAGAAAGTAATATGCAGAGTGGGAGAGGGAAACGCGTTTGCAGACAGGATTGCGACGCAAACAGCCACAGATTTAAGGGTTAAAATGATGACGGTGCAGACTGAGGAAGTACCTTGTATGATAGAGAATGGAGTTGCCACAGTCAAAGAAATGCAGGCTGAGGCCACGACCGAAGAGATTCAGGGGTGGGCCAAGGGCTCTGCTGAGTTAGATTTGGAAGGATGTTGGGTGGACAAGAAAACAAAGAACTGGATGTTGCCAAATTGTTACGTAACTGCAATGGTTATAATGGCGCATAGCAGAGATGTTTTTATGGGAGGGCAAAAGGGGCACTTGCCCAGGGCCCCCACCTTGGAGGGGGCCTCAAAAGACTGGCTGATCTAAAGAAGTAAGATTCCATTGTTCACCAGTCTTAAATAACACATGTCAGGATATTTTATGGGGTGCTGCTGAGGCTCTAAACCCATTGCCTTTCTGTTTTGCCAAGTGCATTCTGCCCAGATCAATTAATCATATACTGCTTTCTGTGTTCACTGTGGTATACATAGTTTGTGTGTTCCTTATGACACAACTCTCTGGTTTTATTTCCTTACTGTGGGAATTATGTTGATCATGTGCAATAGGCAATGGTGAAATGCATATTGATAAATTGAGTGCCACAATGGTTCAGAAGTTATCTCAGTGTGTGAAGCACCCATTGCAGGAATATGTGTTCATACGCAAAATTAGAATATCACATTCCAGCAAGGCTGGCTGAGCCTTTCCTATGTCTGAAGTTTATCAACCTGCCTGCATATGTACTTGTTTTTGCAGAACATCTGCTATTATCAGCAATGTACCTGTACCAGATAGGGGTTGCTATAAAAACTAACATATCCGTATGGTGAAGGTCTAGAAATTGTTTTTTCCAGATGGGGTGTTGTAAAACCCAGGCAATCGCCTCCAACAATGGCATAAACCGTTAGTCCAAGAGGTGAATAAGTATCCAAATTCAAGACTATGGAATGACATTGTTCATGTTTGTATCCTGGATTTGCGAGCAGACGATACAGTGTTCCTGGTCAAATCATCTAATATAGCTTACATTACTGTGCTGTCTTCTGTGAGGTTTGCCTTCTTGCATGCTGCTATCATTACTTGATCTTTCTTCTTATGTAGGCCATTTGGGTGGAAGGGTTGGTAGACAGAAGAGAGCGGACCATATGTTGCAGGCCTCAGGCAAGCATATTTTAGGGTCTGCTTGTTTGACACAAAAAACAGTTTGCTTTTTGGTAAAAGTCAAAGGTTTTTATGCACGTTTAGAAATGAAAATGTCACAAGCCATTGTTTTGGAAGTATTTAAAGCATTAAAATACAAAAGACAAACCCAGATTATATTTGTTAAATCGCATCGATTGGTATGCCGGTTCTTGTATACTTCCCTTGATGATGGAGAGAATGAAGCTAGAATCATTCCCATTTTGCATAACACCCTTCTATAATACTTTGTTTACACATGGTCATGTTTGGTAATGTGATTTGTGTACTTTCCAAGTCCGTTTTATAAATAAAATTAGACTATTTTAGTTCATGGTAAGAACTGGAAAAGAAAGTGGATGTTATTGATTAAAAGTATCCTGTATGTATGTACTAGAACAGTAACCCCTTTGTAGACTAATGTTAGTCTTCAAATGCTACTTGTTTATCATTCTGATTAGAGCAAGAATGAAGAGGCTAAGGGGACTTAAAGGGAGTAAATGTGCTTATTATGCTGCGAGACAGCATATCAAACTAAAGGTTGTGAGCGTGACGGCTGGGGGCTGGGGGCCACGACCAGTATTCCTGATCCCTTCATTCCTTTGATTTGGTGGAGGGGGGCCCCAAAGATGTCCGTGCCCAGGGCCCCAAAAGTGCTTAAGATGGCCCTGGCGCATAGCCCTACCCACATTTGCGCAAAGAAAATGGTACAGCATTTATCCACAGTATGGAAGAATGAGCACATAAAAAAGAATGCAGAAAGGCTAGTGCAGAATTGTATCACATGCCTGCAACACAATGTAGGAAAGGGAACCGTGACTCCAGCAGTTAGTTTCGGCCCACCCTCTATGCCGTTTGAGGTGGTCCATTTTGATTTCATAGAAATGGAAAGGTGTCAGAACTACAAGTACGTGTTAGTGGTAATCTGTGCATTCAGCAAGTGAGTGGAGGCATATCCTTTAAAAGACTGTACTGCCATGTCCACAGCAAAAGTAATGCTGAAGGAGTATTTCTCCCGGTTTGGGCTGCCTCGTGTCCTGTGGTCAGACAACGGCCCCCACTTTGTGGGCAAAGTAGTGCTACAGATCTGTGCAGGTCTGCAATAGAGAAGCGATTCCACAGTTCCTGTAATGCTCACCTGATTCCCGCAGAGGCGCCGGTCTTGACTGGGTGAATGCCGTATCTTCAAAGGTGATGTGTAACACACGGTTGGCTCTTTGGGCTGGACCTCTGTGCACTGTATGTCTGACTCGAAGAGTAAGATGTCTGCAGATAGAAAATATGGGATTAATGAACTGGGTTTATTGGGTGCCTCTCTCCTCTTCCCTTTCTCTTCTCCTGTAGAACCCCAAAGGTTAACGCCCTCACCTTAGGTAAGTGAACGCCGAGCTCTCCATCTGCATCGGGGCAGGGTGCCGTAACCAGTTTCTTCACTGGATAAGGGTGCAGGCCTCTTGACCTCAGAGGACTGCTGTCCGTCGTTAACTGCACGAACGGTAAGTTCTGGGCACTTCAAATGTCTTAAAAGTCTTTTGTAAGGATATCTCTTGTTTTGCAGGGTTCCGGCGATGGCGGATGGCGGGCTGATGAGAGTTGAGGATCGAACCCGCGTGAGGAATAGAAGCGCCTGGAAGCACGTAAGTAAGCGCTTGTAGCCTGCTTCACGATGCGCACTAACTGTCCCTTTTATCTTGCAGGTACAAGTTCGGAGCTTTAGAGAAGCTGAAGGGTGCTGGAATACCCACTGGATTCGGCGTGGGAAGGAGTAATGGCACGTGAGTAATAAAGTTGCCCAATGTCTTTAAACGCACCTTCTTTTGTCTTTCAGATGCGGGATGCAGCGCCGAAGGCCTACGGAGCGTGCAAAGAGCTGGTAAGCTTTTGTCTTTCAGATGCCGGAATGCAGTGCGAAGACCTCCGGAGCATGCGAAGAGTAGGTAAGCCTTTGTCTTTCAGATGCCGGAATTCAGCGCGAGGCGTTGGTGACAGCCGATGGACCAGGTAAGAGATGCGCTGCCACTGAAGACCGTAGTGCTAACCTGTTCTTTCTTTGTCTTTACAGGTGCTGCTGAAGACTGGATTCCAGGATGGTAAGCCTTTGTTCCCTTAGGCCCAGGATCAGAAGCAGAAGACACGATGAGCGTTCTGCTGCAGAGAATGCAGAATAACGCAAAGCAAGATTCATCCATCGGGTGTGGTTTAAATAGCCTCCTGTAGTGCTTAGGTGTCTCCTTCCACAGCCATGCCTAGGTAAGAAAAGAGTTCCTGCTTTCCAGAAGAGTTCCAGTGTTCTGAACCTAGGGAGTGGCTCCTGCCCCACCCAACAGGAAAAGTAGTCCCAAACAGAAGAGGATCAGGGGTTCAACTGGCAGGTAAGTAAGCAGCATGGTCTGCTGCAGGTAAGTCCACCCAAGCATTATGAGCCCGGCGCTTCCAGCGCTGGGACTGGGCATCTTTATGAGCCTGGTGCCACTGGCGCCAGGACAGGGTCCAAAAGGTCCCAATTGGGACTGGCTGGCACTCGGAACCGGGGTTATGGGTCTGCTTCCAAGGGAGTCGGGCAAGTCCTGATCTTTTGGAAGCAGAGATCATGACAGTTCCAGGCATCCCAGTTCTGCTGGGCTTGTGGAGAGACAAAACGGAATCCTGAAGTCAAAGATAGCGAAAATTTGCGCTGGGAGCAAGTTGAGTTGGGTGGATGCATTACCCCTAGCGATGTTGTGTTTCCGCACGTCTGTGCAGGCTAAGACTGGGCTCTCCCCTTATGAGATTATAATGGGGAGACCAGCAAATGTATGGTGCGCACCGCAGCCTAGAAAATTATGTGAGGTCGAGCATCCTATGTTAAGCACTTACTGTGGACTTAATACAATGCGTTTGATTCATCAGCAGGTGCAAGAGGCGTTGCCGATGCGATATACAGGACCAGGACACTCACTGGAGCCTGTGAGCTGGGTGCTAATCAAGAACTTTGAACGGAAGACCGCACTAGCACCCAGGTGGCGTGGCCCCTATAAAGTACTTTTGACAACACAGACAGCCATCCGAGTGGACGGACGTAAGGCATGGATCCATGCTACCCATGCCAAAAGGTTCCCAGCGTCACTGAAAACTTTGCCTGATCCAGACGACGAGAAAAAGACAACGGTCTCGGAAACGAAAGAAACTATTGCCAGTCCAGTGCCACAGCATCAGCCTGAGCGAGAAGTGAAAGTTGAAACAAAGCGCAAGCGAGAAGTGAAACTCGAAACAGAGTTTGAGGACGCTGCCAGTAAGGGGGAAGGGCGAAAAGTGCCCCAACGTTGCTCAGCGGAAACATCACTGCCGAGCGACACAAACCCTGCATTTCAAACACGAGCAGAAACAACGCATGTACCCCTTTGGCGCCCACCAGTTCTCGCAAATGCACCAAAGCCAGAGAAAGAAACTACATCATTGCCACGACGCCCATCGCTGCCCATCATTGTGCCACAGGCTGACACTGAGCCTGACACTGGAAATGCAAGGGCACTATTCACGGATCATACAATAGCAGGAGTGAAGCGATATAACCTGCGGCCTCGACAGGCAAAGTGATCCACAGATCTTTGGTGCTTTTCTTTTTGGCCTTTGGTTCTACTCATGGATGGAGTAGGAACCAGGGGCGTAGAGGAGAGAAGTGTGAGAATTGTGCAAGTCGGACAATTCAAAACTCACGGCTCCTCGGTGCGCTTATAGAGTACCTGTGTCCTAAGCCAGAGCGGGACAAGCTGGATGCACATGGTACTCTATCGATAAAGAACTGTTCAGAAATCGTCTGAGCAGTGGGAGAAAACAAACAACTAATCTTGCTCGGGAGTGGATAAATAATCCAGGCTGTGAAAAGGCTGGGAGAATTGAACTGTGACATTTTTCGTTGAACTTTTCTGGCATCAAGAACGAGAGACATTCACGACGAACTTCGCCAGCAAGAAGAAGGACGATGAAGAACAAGTCAAGACCGGTTTCAGCCTCCTCCTGCACCCCTGCTGAAAAGATGATAGATTTAGAGACTGTAAATTTTAGGGAAAAAGCATGATGAGAAGAGTAAGGTGCTAATTTGGACATTGGTCCTATGTTTCTTAAGTATGATGGTACCAACAATAACAGCTATTACATTATGGTTCCTGAAGTACGTACACCCATTAGAAACACTTTTGCCAAAAACAGCTACTGAAAGCCTGGTTCATGTAATCACTGGTACTTTGTCCCCAATGGAAGAAAGACATAGAGAAGGTTATGGCAACAATACATTGTTGCTCATCATGAACATGACCCATGCAGTGTTAAAGAAAAAAGATTGCTGGGTTTGCGCCCATTTACCACAGCACGGTGGGAAAGGGATAGGATGGTATGCACAACCATTGCCATTGATTTATTCCTGTGAAGTAACGTTAAGTGCAATGTTCTTTGGGAAATGGAACAAGAGTAATACGGGTCAGCTAGATGAGACCAATATGAATGAATTTGAGGAAGTAATCATGAGACCTGTGGGTTGTTCCATATTCCAAAAAGCTTGCGTATTTGCACTAGAACCCGTGAGAAAGAATACACGAAAAATAACAAGACTAGATAGATTACATAGGCAAAATAGACCAACCCCGCCAGCAGAAAGAGCATCAGTAATGACATTTCGGATGAGGGATGAATGGAACAAAGATGCTGTGCCCCCTGCCTATGCAGTGGATCACAGCCCCAAAATTGCTCCCCTATGTCTACAGAAAAAGGGTTCCTATAAATTAGGAACGTTTAGAAACTGCCTGAACACAGTGGTTTTAAAACATGAAATAGAACCCATGTACGTGGGAGACCCTGTTTATTTTATATGTGGAGAAAAAGCATATCCATGGTTACCTAGGAACTGGGGAGGTACATGCTACCTAGGTCTACTGCTTTCAGGAGTGTTCCTCTTGGAGACAGCAGAAGTAGCCAGACAAACAAAAGGTAGAACTCAAAGGAGTAGTGAGGATGGAATGATAGCAATGGATATAGCCAAATCATTTATACCGTTCTTGTCCCAAATAGAAAACTCTTACAATATAAGAAAACTGTCTGGAATATTACAAAAAACAATAGATTCCACAACGGATATTTTATTGAATATGACGTTAGAAGAAAAAGGAATAAGACTGATGGCACTCCAAAACAGGATGGCTCTCGATATAATATTAGTTGATCGTGGGGGAGTTTGCAAGCTCGTAAAAACTGCATGCTGTGTGTATATAGATGACTACTCCCCTACGATATTTAAAGCGATCTGGAAATTACATGTCATAAATTCCACACTCTCTACTGAAGCAGGGGGTTGGGGGATAGAATCCTGGTTATGGGGATTATTGCGGTCTTGGGGATGGAAGTTAATTTCAATACTAATGATGGTACTCGGGATATTCATAACATGCTGTTGTTGCATACAATGCTTACCAATAATATGCACTGAAATAACTGATGGATGTACTAAGGGATGTATGCACATGGTGTTGAGAGGAAAACAAACGCATGGCTGGAATAACAGAGACACTGAGGAAACAAAAATAGTAAAACAATTCATGGCAATAGACATTAATGATAGAGATGATTCAGATGCAGATACCCCAGACTCCTCCTCAGAAGAGGAGGATACAATGAATAAATAAGACGTTTGGCACATGGCCAAAAGGAGGGTTTGTCAATCTGGAAAAATGAATACCCTTCATTTGAATGATAGACGTAACTTGATGGCTGTGGGCCAACCGTCTTATGCACCGAATTAAAGAAATATAGACTGTTATGCTTGACCAACAAGCGGCCGTTTTAAACGTAGCAGAATCGCCATTTTGCTTGTTAACCATTGCTCATTGCTTTCTGTCTAAAAACTGCTTTGCAGCTTGCAATTCTTGCGGATTCTGCTTACTCTGCTCAACTGTTAACATTGTTGTCTGAATATGAAAGGACAGGGTCGGGGGACTGAAGAGTTTGCTGAACTTCTCATGAGTAGCCCAGAAAGGAATGTCCACGCTCCCTCTCTGTAGCCTTGGGAGGAAGCTGGAGAGCATTTAATCACTTCACAGCTGCCAGCCAGTCTCGTACGATGGTAGAATATGTTAGAATAATACAGTTAAAGGCTTGAATTATGCTTCTCTTACGGCCCCCTTCGCAAAACCCCTTAGAACGTGTCGGCTCCCAAGACACAAATAGTACCTCCATAGATAGCAAAGCTTGGAATGTGGCTCTTCCCCCCGTGTGCAGATTGCTTCCAAGAACAGAACCACCGTGTTCTAAAAGATCCCTCTGCACTTTCTAAATTGCACATTGTTACTAGAATAGACATCGAAAGCATTATGATCGTCATACTCGTCGGATATGTCCATCGTCATCCCGAGTTCAAAGGAACTTAATACAGAGGGGTGTTGAACATGACTTTGCTGATTGTATGATATGCATTTTGTATATATGTATCTGATGTACGTAATTCGCCCTCTTGCGTCCCTCGAGGTCTAGGAAACTCACGTCGCGGGGCGTGAGATCAGAATTGGCCAATTGATACTATCTTTTGCTTGCAATAAACCCTAGCATTGGGAATTTGAAACCTCGTGTCTGGCGCATCTTTTTGTGTATGGTCATTGCCTTGTTTCCATAGCACAAGGGACCCCTGGGGGCCCCTTTCAAGAGGAGAACATGGGATCTCCTTCTTCCATGCTTTCTTTTTGCCTATAGAGAGGTACCTCAAGAGGGGGCTGGCTTCAGCCCCTTTGAGCGTCTTTTTGGTAACCCTGTTAGGGGAACCTTGGCTATAATCAAGGAGGGGTGGGAGATGCCTACTCCCCCTATCGCTACCAACGTGGTGGACTATGTTCGAGGACTAAGGAAGAGAATGGACCTCCTGATGGCTCAGGCCAGTGATAAGTTGAAGGCTAGGCAAGCTCTGGTGAAACACCATTATGACCAGAAGGCTTCCCTGGTCAACTTTACACCAGGTCAACAAGTCCTGGTCATGAGCCCTATAAGGCCTAGAGCATTTCAGGATAAATGGTCAGGCCCGTACTCAATAGTGGAGCCACTGGGTGAGGTAAACTATTTTGTGGACCTTGGAAGAGCTGGACAGGCTCCAGAAGTGTTCCATGTGAATATGCTGAAGGCTTTCATCCCTAAGGTTGAAATTGCTGCACTGCTCTTGGCATCAGATATAGAAGAGGGGGAATCAGAACCTCTTCCTGACCTGTTTCAAGGCTGTCCTTCAGACAGCTCCATTGAGGGTGTCAATGTGGCCCCTCACCTGACTTCTGTTCAACAAGATGAGGTGAGAACTTTGCTGAGGCAGTTCTCCCCCTTGTTTTCCCTAGCTCCTAGTTTGACACCTGGGTGCAAACATGACATTGACACAGGAGATAGTGTACCTACCAAATGTAGGGCATACAGAATGTCAGACAAGGTGAGATCCTGCATCAAGACGGAGGTCAACAAGATGTTGGAACTTGGGGTGTTTGAGCCCTCCAGTAGTCCTTGGTCCAGTCATGTGGTTCTGGTACCAAAGGCAGGTACCTCTGAGCTGAGGTTCTGTGTGGACTACAGGGCTCTGAATGCTGTCATCAAGACAGATGCACACCCCTTGCCTAGAACTGATGAGCTGGTGGATACCTTGGGTGCCTCCAAGTACCTCAGCACATTTGACCTCCCTGCAGGGTATTGGCAAATAGCCCTAGCAGAACATGCCATGGTGAAGACAACATTCTCAACTCCAGAAGAGCTTTACCAGTTCAGGGTGATGCCGTTTGGATTGAAGAATGCACCTGCCACTTTTCAGAGGCTTGTGAATCATGTCCTTAAAGGGTTGGATGAATTCCATCTTGCATATCTGAATCATATAGCAGTTTTCAATGCCACCTGAGAGGATCATGTGAAATACCTCAGAATTGTTGTGCAGGCTCTTGAGAAGGCCTACTTGATCATAAAGGCCAGCAAGTGCCAGAATGGTCAAGGTTCAGAGGTCTACCTTGGGCATGAAGTAGGTGCAGGGAGGATTCAGCCTCTACCCAGGGAAGTACAAGCAGTACAATACTGGCCTACCCCCACTACTCAAACTCAGGTGAGAGCCCTTTTAGGTCTCAATGGGTATTACAGAAACTTTATGGTAGACTATGGCACCATAGCTGCCCTTCCGACTGCTCTCACAACTCCAAAAAAAAATCAAGAAGGTCTCTTGGTCTGAGGATTGTGGGAAGGCCTTCAATGGCTTAGAATACTGTGATGCTGGAAATCCATTGGAGGGACAGGGCCTCCATATCCTTGTCCTTTATTGCTTTATCATGTATATTCTGTCTTGTTTTCCGCGCAGGAGTCCATGCGGGACTCCTGGCAGTGCGGCTCTTCCTCTTTTTGGTCGTGGTAACCAGACCCTTAGGATATCCTTATCGCACCCAAGGGTAGGGGTACAACCCTGCGTGGCCCACAGAGCGGTGTATGGCCTGGTGGTAGCTCCATGCTGAATTTGACAGGTGCTCTGAGTATCATCCATTTTTCAGATACCCAGTTCCTGCCATTGGAATCAGTTGATTCCTGATAGGAAACCAGATGGCCCCTGTGGCCTCTTGCTTTCTATCGCCTATTACCTTATTTCTCCCGAAGTCCCAGGAAGCCCTGACTCTGTTCCTTTCCCCTGACTGGCTGTTGGGTGGAAGTTCCATACATAGTATTGTGGGGAAGTCCAGGCCAGACTGGCTGAAGCCTTCTCAATGACTGTAAGTTGTGGGTACGCCCATGGGTTGGGACCTGGGTGAATGGAGTGTGTGACGAATATGCATTTCATGTTATGGGTGTCTAGTATCTGGTGGTTGGCACAATGACTGAGACAGCCCTTCCCGAAACTGGTATGAATGCAGTGTGGAGTGCTGAATGGCAGAGTGCTTGTCCGAATACACATTCTGTGTTGTGAGTGTCTGGATGGAGTAGAATGGCCTGAATGCAGTGTGAGCCTGATTGGCTGCCTGACTGCCTGAATGCCCTTCTGTATGATTGGTTGCCTGAGTGTGACCCAGCAGAGTGAATAGGAGATCAACAGTATATATGGGGGCCTCTCAATGTTGGAAATCGTTCAGAAGCTGAAGTTGATACTTGATGCCTAATCTTGACGCCTGCTGGAAGATGAAGAATTGCTGCTGCTGTCCTTCGCTAATCTGAAAGCCGCGTATCTGTAAAGGAACTGGTCCAAGAGAGGACCTGGCTAGGAGACCTCTTCCCAAGCTATGAGCGACCATCGTGCACCAGCTGATCTTTGCCAAAGCGCCCTGGACGTCAGACCCTCGAACGGCTGCCGACCGGAGAAGGGGACCGCCACGGAATAACGAAGTGAAGCGCCCGGACATTGAAGTACATCACTGTTGATGACCGCCATCGCCGACCGGAGCCGCAGTGCTGCTTTGCCTAAGACATTTCATCCAAGGACTCCCATGCTCATCATCATTGACTGCTTTCGTCCTGCCAGAGAAAGTCAAGGCCGCCGACGACTGAGGAGAATCCGCCGGTGGGTTTCTTGCCACCCATAGACCTCCGAGATGGAGACCAAGTACTAAAGTCAGTCGTGGTTACGGCCCATCTGCTGACGCCAGACGCCGACGACCCGACGCCCTTGCTGGGCCAAAGTTCTTTATTGACTCTTTGCAGCAACAAATATTCATTGTCGAGGTGCACCACACTCCTCAGTTTGCAGGACGTTTTCGACCGATCGTCAATGAGCACCGTAAGAACCGAAGCTGCTGCTGCAACGACAGTGTTCACCCTTTTCTTCACCGACTCTCGCCGACCCATGGCTCCTGCCTTAAAGGAGTGCACTCAAGAAGGGCCCATCGATGACTCATCGAAGAATTCTATGAAATCAGGTACTTTAGGGTCGTAGAACCTTTTAGAAGGAATCGAGACTATAGTGAGCATACTTGGACTGGGCTTGTCAAATATGCTTTATTTGTAGGTTGCCCAAGTGGGGGGAACCTCACACAGAACTGTCTATAGGTAGACTGGGGACTGTTCTGCCATTGCTTGATTTAACTTGCTTTCTTCCTGTGTCTATCGTTGATGCATTTCAAGGGAATCGATAGTTAAGAGTGGTACCACGTAGACATGTATATATTTGCCATAATAGTATTGCCAGAGTACAAAGTGTGTTATTGGGATTGTGTAAATAACCTTGAACCTTATTTATATAAAGACTGTGTTTTCACTAACATAGTGTGTGCACATTCCTTTGTGGGTGTTTGGGGACTACACTGTACTTAAGAACCAGCCTGCATCACCTCCTGAGAGCTAAGCCTTGGTTGTTCGACCACAATACCAATATAGAGAACCTTGGCTGGGGTGCTCTGTGCCTCGACTCTGCCATATAGAGAGCAGGAGTGCAGACACTCCCCTCCGGTGCTTTACAAATACAAATACTCAGGTGCTTTATAAATACTCCTTGTGCCAGGCCCCTGTTCCCAGGGCCCCTGACTACAAAGACCTTTCATTGTGCAGAACGATGCCTCTGACACTGGGATAGGTGCTGTACTATAACAGGTCGATGAGAAAGGCAAGGACCACCCAATTGGTTTCATCAGTCGCAAGATTAAGGACAGAGGGATCAGATGGTCCACAGCAGAGCGAAATGTCTTGGCAACATTTTATCAGTGCACAATGTACCTTCCAGTACAGTGCACTGGGGTCTCTTTTTCATTTAAGGCCCTAAGGATTTTTGGTGAATGTCCAAGGACAGAGCTGGTGGCAGCAGTTACTTTTAAAGCATGTTCTGACTCTTTTTGGAATTTTAAAGCTGTTTTCACCATGTTTTGCCCAGGACAGTGGCCAGTGCCTAAAATGGCCATGCCAAAACGTCCTTTGTTCGGTCCTTTGAACAGTTTGTCCCTTTGCCTTCCCCAGGTCGAGCAGACCCGGGAAATCCCTTATTTGGTCATTCAGACCCCCGCGCAAAACGAAGCTTTTGCAGGCTTCTACATGCCTTGTGTGTGTGCGCCCAGGATGTGGGCTGGAGTTGTCTAGTTCCAATACACATCCTGGGTGCCAGGATGTCTGGTGTGCTGGCATGACTGGGACCACTGTGATCTGTGATTTGTCCATGTCTGAAATGGGTGAATGTGAGCAGATCTCCTATTGGTTTCTGTTTGTTTTGGTGCGAAAGAGATTTCAGATTACAGAAGGCACTCTAGACCTATTCCAGGTCGATCTTCTGAGTTCACACCGAACTTAGTAAAGGAGCAGATTATCCTGAACCAAAGAAACAGATTTGTGGAACCGCTGGTGACCCGCTGGAAGGTTTGGCACCCTGACCACGCTGTTGGCACGTTAGAGCCCCTGTTTGGAGTAGTGGGAGTAACTACTCTCGGCACCTCCTATTTAACCTGCAAACGAGCCCCCTCGGAAGTGTTCCTGGACCGCCCAGTGAACTGACCAGCTCGTACGGGACCTTTGCCTTGGAACCACTGCTGTCTCGAGTTTCGACCTGAGACTTCGGAAACCGTAAACTCTTGGTAGAAGGCACTCTCCTGCCGTGTTTTGCACACCTAGCATTCCTAGGTCTGGAATTGGGAGAGTCCGCCTGAACCCGAGCCTACGCGGTACCTGTGTTGCTCCGCTGTGGTGACCAGCTTCGTGGGTGCCTTGCTGCTGTGTCCCTCTGTTCCCTAAAACAATCTGTAGTGTACCTGGCCCGATCCCTTCCCCTGAAGCGAAGAAATCGACACTGTCCTGCTTCGGACTGAGGTCCTGGAACGCAGCCCCTGAAAGCTGGAGAGACGCGCAACTGCTGGACTCAAACCTGCAAGCAAACTGGACTTGACTGGCGAAGTTTGGTCCGGACTGCGTCGAGGGTCGGTGAGTACTTGCAACACTTACCAGTGGTCCCCGGTGCATCAATAGACTTTTACGCACAATTGTCCCCCAAGGGCTACTGACCTTTGTAGGGATAGTCTGAACTACCATCCTATTCCCGATTCCTGGAAATAGCTCTGTGCCCTTGTGGAGACCCTCCTCAAATAGTGAAACTCTTTTCTTCATCGCCTTACCCCCCCTTTCTGTGACACTACAGCCCTTTGAAGAGACGCCTTGTGTACTTTAACGCATGATCGAGTGCTGCCGCACTGAATGTACTTTTGAGGACAAGGCTCCACACTTCGTAGGGATTGGACTGCCTATTCGTGTTGAGACTCTTGAAGAATTGCCTAAAGTATATTTGCACTGTCTGACCCTCTTCTGTTACAGGTTGTGGATCTTTACTTGTTGAATATTACTTTAGGCCACTAGTTACTGTATATATGTTCCCCTTTAGTATAGTGTGAGTTAGTATTGTTAATATTGCTGTGGTTTCACCTTGTGTTTGAGTTAAAAGGCCTTTAATGTATATGTATTGTGATGTATACACCTGACTGAGTAATTTGTGGTGGTGTTTACTGTGTGTGCTCATTGTGGTCTTTTGATCACCCTCACCCCTCCTGAGACCACCGCCAATGCTACCTTGATTGGTCTGGCTTGTCCAGAAGGTTACCCTGTTCCAGGAAACTAGGCTGGCCTTCTGAACCTCTGCCCACCAGGTCAGAGATCAGAAATCCATCTTAACAACATATATTCCATTTGAACTTCTTCGTTCATGTCCATTAATGCTGCTGACATTGAAAACCATTTTTCTAGTTGCAATAACATCAGCCCGTAAGGTGAGCGAGTTTTAGGCACTTTCTTGTAAGCCTTCGTTCACTATATCCAAAAATAATTTTACCATCTTTTTTACCCCCTCCTCATCCTGTGAAGGAAGAGGAGAGGTTGCATAAACTCGACCCAAGAAGGGCTTGAGTTTCTATATCTGGCAAATGTCTAAATTTCGCCAAGATGATCAATTATTTATTGGTTATACAGGTCATAAATTAGGCTTGGCAGTAACAAAACAAACCCTGTCCAGATGGATTATTCTGGCTATTGGGGAATGTTATAGATTGGCTGGTAAAGATCCTCCAGAGGGTCTGAGGGCCCATGCTTTGAGGGACATGGCAACATCCTCTGCTCTACAAAGAGGGGTGCCCATTAAGGACATCTGTGTGGCAGCCACTTAGTCTACTATTCACACTTTTGTAAAACATTGTCTGTACTCAACTTCCACTCAGGAAGGGGGATTTGGGAAGGCAGTCCTTCATTCTGTCCATGATAATTCTTAAGGACATGTCTAAATTCTTACTCACTCCTCCAAGACCAATACTGCTTTGGGAGGTTATCAAAAGTTGAGGAATACGTGGGAGGACACAATCCATTCAAAGAACAACTTAGTTACCCCTGGTAACGTTCTTGCGATTGGATGTTCCTCGCACATATTCCTCATCGCCCCACCCAGCCTCCTCCGCTGTAGAATTTCAGTGTTTTTGCACATTACACACTTTGAGTCTATTACGTTTTAATTCTATTGCCAGTAATTCTTCAAAAGGGGGAAAAACGGAACTGACTCCAACAGGCACTGCACCTGCTACATATACTGGTGATGACGTTGGACGGAGGCCCTCGAGGGACATCGCGTTGAGGACATTTTTTGCCAAAACAGCTGAAGCTGCAAAGGAATTATAAAAAGATGAGGAACACGTGGGAGGAACATCCAATCAAAAGAACGTTATCAGGGGTAAGGAACTTGTTCTTCTGGCCAATTATTAGTAAGGGGGTATGGCGGCATGAAGGAGTACCATGCTATGGCATCAAATACATTGGAGTGATTTATAACATGTCCGACTCTGTGATGGTCCACATGTATATGGGCTGGCCCTAACGGGGATAAGGGTTTAACACCTTCCTTCCCTCAGGTAACTGGCTATGTGCTTCTCTCCCTTGAGTGCTTCCCTGTCGCAACTCTCGCTCACCTGTGGACTGGACTGCTGTGAGATCTGCCTGTGTCCTGGAGTGTGGTCTGGAGGATTCAGAGGCAATGTAAAACACAAGGGACTGTTTTGGGTATTCCGACTGTGGGTTGCCCAATACTCTGGTCACACTAGGAACTCAGTTTTTTTAGTGAAGTTGGTAGGGATGGATACATCTCTATCACTGAACTCACAAATGCAAATAAGTACACTCTATCGTGCTAAAAAACACATCAAGCCGATCCCGACTATATGTGTGTCTGCCATTTTCCGGATGAAATTCTGAAATCTTTAATGAGCTTTCTCCGTTAGGCAGGTGCAGGAATGTCTATTAAAAAGACTGGAGAGTGTGCATTATATTCTCCAGTGGGTTCCTCTTTTGCATCTGAGCATTGAAGACTCTTGTAGGGTCCTTGATATTTGTTTTTCAGGATCCTAATAGGGAAGACCCTGCCAGTGCTATTTACTGGAGCACTAGGTCAGGTCTCCCAATAGCCGACCGGTTTCTGTGGTATGAAAGTGGTTACACCACATTCCTCAGGGCTTGAGGAGGCACACAGTTAGGTTCCTCCTAGATTTCAGTGGCAGCTTTGTCTACATTATTTAAGGCCCTCTCCCTGTAGGGGTGACAAGAGGGGAGGGGAGAAAAGAGGGGGGGGGCAGGTTAACATATTCAGTGCCTTACCACCTGGATGATCTTGTCTATAATTCAATTTCGACATACGGCACATGTTCAGTATAAAAGGAAGGGGATTCTTACCCTTTCCATGTGGTAAATGATTCTATGCACGGATGGGTGAGGCAGCCTGAGACCTAGAGGCCAAAAACGCAATGAATAACGGGTTAGGGTACGTGCTTGCACATGTGTAAGTCAAGTCACAATGTATGCTAACACTTTGTACATTTATTTCAAACTCATTAAATATCCAACAATTGCGTCAACTTTTTGTGCGTATGGCCGCGCGAAGGCGTGCCATGTCCCATTATAGATTTCCACATCTAGCCCGGGGCCAGGCATATATCGTGTGTGTCCGCTAATCGGAGGCGAGCGTCTGGTGCTCGTTGTATGAGGTAGGGGCTTACCTGCTGCTTTCGTCTGTAAAGAGATCTGGCGGGCTGCGCGCAACGTCTTCTCTACGCCGCCGTCCGCCAGACCTCTTTATGTTGACGATAATCGTGGAGCGAGTACTTGAAGTTGCAACGCGTGTTCTTTACGGACGGTTCTCCTCATATAGTGAAGTGAGCTGAGAACTCCAGTGCTGGAACAGGAGGAACACTGCCAGTGTGCAGCCCCATCTTGGGAAGGTTGAGCAACGTGGCCATGTTTCACGATCTGGCCACCATTTTGGGGGAGACAGGCTCTCGCGAACGCACAGTCACCGAGGAAAGCTGTCATGATCCCCAGCAGAGGGCAGGGCATATTCCCACACAATAGCAATACTGGCAAGTCAACCAGAGTATTGGGCACATTCTCACACAACAGTAACACTGGCAAGGTATGCACATTGAGGGTAGCTGACTGGCGCAGGTAGCACTTTGCAGGTACTGATAGCATGCACCAAGATGGCCACCAGGCTGAGCCTCAGGCTGTTACCCAAGATGGCCCCCAGGCAACCCATGCTTGAGGTATCCCTGGTGATCTAGTGTTCAAGGGTGCAGCCCAGAGCTATAAAACCGCGCCCTGGGCGGCACCGCATGCATAGTGTTTCGCCTACTGACATCGAAGCAGTGCAGCGCTTACAATTCAGCACGTACCATCCGTTCGAGCGCAGCATTTCCAGCAAGACTTCTACAATTCCAGACCTCCATCGGATCTCCAGCTAGCTGATGCATACCTGTTTCATTCTCTGCTCGTTCTGATCAGCTTAATAGACTTACCAGAGTCACCCGCTGTCTTGCTGCACCGCCGCC
The DNA here is from genome assembly GCF_040938575.1 of Ambystoma mexicanum. NCBI lineage: Eukaryota > Metazoa > Chordata > Amphibia > Caudata > Ambystomatidae > Ambystoma > Ambystoma mexicanum. Next base: position 687,439,588 of record NC_090928.1, read on the forward strand.
AGACACCTGGAAGGAAAAAGCACATGTAAGAGCGTTTATTTAGCTTGCGCCTAGAGCCATTCCCCAAGAATCCTGCTTACCTTCATCGATCCGCTGCAGCCCTCTTGATAGCGATCCGGACAATTACCACTGCCCTTCAGCATTCGCTACGTTCTGGAGGAAAACAGCACCTGCAAAGGAGAGAAATATGAAGACATTACCATCGCGCAATTCTCGCGCCGTGCACCAACTGCCAGCAAACCAGAACTTACAAACTCGCACCTCGTTGCGCAACCACAACTCTGCTCTCCTGGAGACCTTTGCTTACCAGGAGCATCACGTGTGTCGCAGCTGGACTGGACCACGATCGACCAGTGAAGGAAATGGACCTGGTGCTAAAACCACACACTGGAACTCACCGTTGTACAAAAAAGGTGAGCCAGTGCCCTTGTCAGCCAGCCAACCCTAAGGGGAGTTCACGGGAGGTGGGGGAAAAGTATTAAGCTGACACTAAAAGTTCCCCTTTGTTTGTCCATAGGTCACACAGCGGCCAACTCACAGCCACTTCAACCAGAACGGGGAATTACACCCAAAACACTCCCAACTGCACCATGCACTGGCCCAATGCGCCATTCTGCTAATACAGTGGGAAGGGAGTGTTTTGGACTATGCATTACAGCTGCCCACGTGAGGGCAGTCATGTAAACGAAGCTGGCAGCCGGAGACAGGGCGGTCCTGCAGGTCATCAGAAGGTAAGCGTTACTGAAGCTTTCCATGTCTCCATAGTGACCAAGCATGTCCTTGCTGGCCATGGCGCCTTTGATCATCCCTCTCTGAGGGGCATGCAGACAGGCTTACCAGGAGGAAGACTGTGAAGGCGACATTGAAGGGGCATGAACATGCGACGCCTGTTCCAAGGATCTGTTGCAGGGATCATAACCCTTCCTATCAAGGAAATATTTTGCATGCAGCCCCTATGATATCTGCAGTTGGAAATCCGGGCTACTACTTCATATTCAGAGTCCCCATCATCCAGTATTGTAAGGGTGGTGATGGCCTGAGAGAGGTGGAAAGTAGGGCTTCAGGAGCGACACATTAAAACAGGATTGATTATTCTCCATGTGGGAAGTGGTTGCAGAAAATATGCAACAGCATTGATTTTCTGGATATTACAGAAAGGTCCAGGTACCTAGGGGCTAGCTTGGAAAGATGCACATATTTTGGTAGGCATCTGGAGGAGTGCCACACTTATCTTTAATCTAATACGGAGCGCCTATCTTCTTCGAAGATCAGTGTACCTTTTTGTTGTTTGCTATGCTTGTACCAGATTGGTCATGGTATGCACTTGCTGTAGATCTGTGACCCATTGATCTATGGAAGGTATCTTGCTGGGTTTTGGTTGGAACGTGGGCAACCAGTTTTGGTGGAATCCATAAGAACTGTAAAACGGACTGTATTTGTTTGATGCATGTCTGGTGTCGGGCACTGGTAATAAGGAAGCCCAACCATCTTGAGCAGCGGATGAGAAACAAAGCAGAAACAGCTTTGATGTACTCTTTCTGTGACTCTCTTGCTTTTTTACGGTGGTACCCTGAAGAAAGGGCTCTTTATTCCCAGGGATTGACACAAATTAGCCCAGAAGCGGGACACATATTGGGAACCGCAGTCTAAGATAATGGTTTCAGGTAGTCCATGTAATCTTAGACATCCAAGAAGAATAACTTGGCCTTCTTGGCAGCTGTAGGAACCTTTTGTAAACTTGAGAAGTGGGCTATTCGAGTGAAAATGTCAACCATAACCATGATAGTTGTGAAGCCTCAGGAAGGTGGTATATCCACTAGCAAATCTGTTGAAATTACCTGCCACCGTCTGGTTGGCAGTGGAGATTGATGCAGAAACCCTGAACGTCTTGGTTTAGAATTCTTTTTGAGTGCAAAAGGCACAAGAACGAATGTAGTCTTTAATAGTGGAAGACCTGTCTGGCCACCAGAAATGGTTGCAAATGTGCAAATGGTCCGTAATGTTGTCTGCAAGCCACTAAAGAGCCATCACAGAGAATACGCACTTGTACTTTGAAGTTATGTGGAGGCTCTGTCCATGGAATGGGTGTTGTGAGAAACCAGAAGGTGTCTCACCCGCTAGTCCCTAGGGACTTGTCATCCAGGTGCCCAGGACACGGCCATCGCTTTTGGATCCAGTTCCTGGGGGTGGACCAGTGCGGGAGGATCATCTGGGTGAGGGGTCCTCGGGAGTGGGACGGCGGATGGTGAGGGTAGGAGCAGCAGACGCCGTTGTATCATCCTTGGCTCCAAAAACAAAGCAGTGACAGCGAACAACACAGCCGGTGAGTTGGGGAGACTGGTCTGTGTTGAAGTTAAGGTTGCAAGAGGCAACATTGTAATTGAGCACTGGAAGTAACATTGTTAACTGCGTGTGATGAAAGCCGCGAGTGAAGCTAAATTGCTGGTGAATATTTGAACATTAGAAGAAAAGATACAATACCGTTGACAGAGTGGTCTGGCACTGTGAATGTGCTCAATCGAAGGTTTATGTACGGTATCTTGGCGAAAAGAAACAAAAGCAGAAGATACATGTGAAGTATAAACTGTGTGAAGTGAATCGAAGTGGTCCTGCGACACTCCAAGCAAAACCCATTGCCGATTCGATAGTCTTCAATTCTTGTATCAAAAGGGGATCTGAGTACAGACGAGGGGGATCCATGGTCCAGCCTGAACGAGGGAGACCAAGTTGCGAATATTGTGGAAAAAGGGATCTGAGCCCAAACGAGGGGGGAGATCCATGGTCCGAGACCAAACTGAACATTGTAGAAAAGGGGTCTGAGCCCGGAGGAGCGAGACCAGTCTTGAACTTGTGAAGGTGGCACCTTAACAAAGGAAAGGAACGTTTGTGTTTTGTTTGCTGCATCAGGCCTGCTGCATTAAGAGACTGTCATTGCAAGAGAGACTTTAGTGGAAGGCCCTGATGCCTGTGTGTTTGTGTGAAGCCCGCACGTGCTGCCTTGCCCCGTGTTGGAAACATGGGGAGGGAAGCTAACTGCTCAACTATTCTGACTTATTATTTCTTGACCACTTTTCTTTTGCGTACATTGTTATCCCACACCATTTTGTATTTAGAAGTAAGGATTGGCAATAGGTTTACTAGCATAGGCCCTTTTATTTTGACAGACTCTACTAGGACTGCATTATTATTTGATGGTGGTAGTTTTCTCCCATCCTTATACTTGGGTTTAGATAGGCGTTTTACCAACTCATTGAAGTTCAATAAACATCCTTGAACTGTGATCACTTGTGTCTGCCTTCACTGTCTGATACCATGCCATCCTTACATGTGGTGTCACGAGTAGGATATGATTCAACTGACAAATATTGATACCCCATGCTAATAATCATCATACCACCAGAAGGGGAAAATAGGATTATTGAACTCCTTGAGTCTGATAGAATAAATACCATAAACGAGACCCTGTACTCCCAGCTTCAAATCCCAATTGGCCAACAAGATTTGTTTTTCAAAACCTAGGTATTGTTAAATACCCTTCCACTGTGCCACTATAATATCCAACAATGGGATCGAATAGTCTTAAAAATGAGGCCTGCGCACATCTTCGTTAGACCGCGCGCCCTGAATCCCCCTTTCTCCAAACCTTTTTCCTTTGGTGCTGGAGTCTTATTTCATTATTTATTTATACATTTATATAGCGCACATATAGCCCAAGGGCATCACAGCGCTGTTACTTGTGGATAGCTTAGTTACAGAGGAAAAACGTATGCATGCGAGTCATATATAAATGACATTTCTGAACATGCGGTGATGTATCACACATTAGTTCGTATTGGTCAGTGCTCTATGTAAAGAGCAGTGTTTTCACGGCTTTGCGGAATGCTAGAAGAGCGGCTTCTCCTCGAAGGGGAAGTGGTAGGCCGTTCCATTGCAGAGCTGATAGGTATGGGAAGCTAGTGCCTCCAGCTCAGGCTCTCTTGACTCTGGGGATTCAGAGCATGTTTGCATAGGGTGTTCTGGTCAGTCCTGTAGAGGCTGTAGGGTGAATTCTCACGAGAGGTGTGGGGCAGTGTGGTGGATGCACTTGTGAGTAAGGGCAAGGGTTTCAGTTTCAGTTCCTGGCCCATCAGGATCCAGTTCAGAAGAGTCAGTCGACTTTAAAACCCTTTTGGATGTTGAGACCCTTTTTTCCCCGATTCAGAAAGTGTCACAGAGGGTGACCGAACTGGCCGCCCATCAAATGCAGGCCGAAACCAGTCTTCAAGAAAATGTAATAAAATTAGTTGAGTTACAGGCCAGACCTATACTACCTCAAGGGATACTACAACCTTATCAGGAGGGCAAAGATCTAGGGAATTTCTTTTTGAATTATCGAGCCATTGGCTGAACAATTGGGGTGAGAAGAAAATCAATTCTTTTTGATTTAGGACCCTTAATGAAAGGCGAGCTACAGACCGCCTACAAGCTACTTAACCTTGCCCAGGGACCTACCTTTATGTCCAAAAAAGTGTGACTTCTTAAGAGTATGCCAAACCTGTAACTTTTATCAACAGAAAATAAGGGCTATTAGATTAAACCCAGGGAAACTCCACTCGAATTGGGGGAACGAATTAAGAACACAGTAGCCCCCTGGATTAACAAGACCCTGGAAGAATTGGTCAAAATTATAATTCTGGAGCAATTCACCAATTCTCCACCTCCTTTTTTACAGAAAGCAGTATTACAGCTAAACGACCTACCCTAGTCATGGGTAAACTGCCCAAAATCACTCAGACGCAGCAAAACATTTTCACTCTGAACACAGAGGTGAAGAACGGAAGGCTCACAAACCCGCATACCGTTCTCAAACCCAGGTACTAGATAGAGGGCTCTCTGAAACCAAAGAATGGACCCCAAAAGAAAGAATAGAAATCAGAAGACCAGATCCCAGGTAGAGAGGAAGGCCGAAGAGAAGAATTTAAAGGGATTAAACCGTCACCCCTATGTGTTTCATGTAAAGAAACGGACCATCTGGCTCGACATTGACCTAAAAATCTAAAAGAACCAATGGAAATAGGGTGTCTCAGAAATGACGAGTGGGAAGAAACAGAAGCTGATCTAGAAACCTTCATCATATGTCTATGCCAGTCTTGAACTGACTTCACATATGAAAAGGCCCTAGTAAATGGAAGGCCTGTAAAAGTGCTAATTGATTCAGGCAGCAAACCAACCGCTATAAGGGCTGATTTGGTGACAACAGCAGACGTAGAAAATGCTAGTCTAGTTAGAGTCACATGCGTACACAGAGATAATGAAATCTATCCCAAGATACCAGTATACATTAACATCAGGGGAGAATTACGGCTCATGTCATCTGCCATTATTCCTGGACTCCCTGAAGTCGTCATCATGGGAAGAGACTTTCCTGCCTTTTCTACTCTTACAAGCTCTCCCAAATTCCCCTAGAGAGTTCGAACCCCAGGCTTGTTGGCAACCTGACGGTTGCTCCCAAACCTCTCTGGTGTGGGAGTGGACGGAAACCGAATTTCAAGAACCTACCATTAGCCAACAGGTACCTTTTTTTAACCTCAAAATTAGCTAATAACAAAATCACCACCTCGGTCTCAGTTTGTAGGATATCTTCGGGACCTCGCCTCCACTAGACCAGAGGAATCAAAACTCACAGAATATGCGAGAGCACCTGGATACATCTTTTCCTTGCTCTCTCCACGGACCAAGCCTATCCACCTCGCATAGAGGAAGGGTATGTGAGAAATCAGAAGGTGTCTCACCCGCTAGTCTCAGTCGATTTGTCATCCAGGTGGCCAGGACACGGCCATCACTTTTGCATCCAGTTCCTGGGGGTGGACCAGTGCAAGAGGATCACATGGGTGAGGGGTCCTGCGGGAGTGGGACACTGGATTTTGAGATGCAGTATCCCTGTCTTCCCCGTAACACCTTTATCCCATCCTACCCGATGGGATATTTAGAAACTCAACCCCCACCCCTCTTTTCCTCCACAAACACTTTCTCACAGACAGCCTGCTCTGGGAGAAAACACTCACACCCGAGCCGTGTACGTGACATGTCCCAATACTATGGTCAGGCGAGATCGGGCAACTATCGACAATCGCTCACACCCGACTTCCATTATGCTTCCCCACACATATAAAATGCGCAGCATGAGAGCACACTCTGAGCAAGGCAAACACACACAAAGGTACAGCAGTTTCAAGTTGGCAATTGAACGAGGGAAGAAAGACTGCCAGGCACGAGAGGTTCGTGAGAGGGGCAACTACCTTGACCTTGTTGACAGAAAGCCGTTACTTTCAATAAACCTTCAAGACAGAAAAAGTAAGCCCAGGAAACGAGGCTAAAGAATCCATCATTGTGTGTCAGAGATATTGAGGGTCCTCCCGCCTAACTGACCAAGGCGGGGAGGAGCAGCAGACGCTGTGGTATTGTCCTTGGCTCCAAGAACAAAGAAGCGACAGAGAACAACGCAGCCGGTGAGTTGGGGAGACCTGTCTGTGTTGAAGTTAAGGTTGCAAACTGCAACATTGTAAAGCGAGCGCCTGAAGGAACATTGTTAACCACGTGTGATGAAAGATGCAAGTGAAGCTAAATTGTTGGAGAATATTTGAACATAATAAGAAAAGATACAATACTGTTGACTGAGTGGTCCGGCACTATGAATGTGCTCAATCGAAGGTCTCTGTATGGTATCTTGACGAAAGGAAATGAAAGTAGAAGATGGATGTGAGGCGTAAACTGTGTGAAGTGAATCAAAGTGGTCCTGCAACGGTTTTAGCAAAACCCATTGTACATTCTAAAGTCTTCAATTCTGGTATCAAAAGGGGATCTGAGCCCAGACCAGGGGGAACCATGGTCTGAGCCAAACGAGGGAGACCAGTCTTGAACTTGTGAAAGTGACACCTTGATAAAGGAAATTAACTTCTGTGTTTTGTTTGCTGCATTAGGCCCTCTGCATTAAGAGACTTTCATTGCTAGAGAGACTTTCGCAGAAGGTCCTGATGCCTATGTGTTGAACTGTTACCTCGTGGCCAAGAAGCTAGAGTGTGTGCGATGCCCGCACGTGCCGGCTTGGCCCGTGCTGAAAGCGTGGGTGAAGCGAAGCCACCTGTTCAACTATCCTGACATATCATTTCTTGAACACTTTTCTTTTGCGTACATTGTTATCCCACATCATTTTGTATTTAGAAGAAAGGATTGGCAATAGGTGTATTAGTATAGGCCCTTTTTATTTTGACAGACTCCACTAGGGCTGCGTTATTATTATTTGATGGTCGTAGCTTGCCCGCTTCCTTAGATTTAGGTTTAGATGGGCATTTTACATTGAAGTTCAATAAACACCCTTGAACTGCGATCACTTGTGTCTGTCTTCACTGTTCCATACCATGCCATCCTTCCTGTGTCCTTGCCTGCGCTGTAGGTGCCATGGACTGGTTGTAGGCACATTACGCCACAGCAAAGAGTTGCTCACTTCAAGAAGAACCTGTGAAAAGAAGGGATCCATGAGAAAGATAGAGGTTTTTCCTTGTAAAATAGTACTGGGTACTGTGAGAAACCTGATGGCATTCTCACACCTATTCCCCGGAGATTCTCTGTTTGGGTGGCCAGGTAAGGGCCATCGCTTTTGGATCCCGACCCTGGGGGCAGACAAGAAAGGGAGGACCACCTGGGTGGAGGGTCCTTGGGGTTTGGAAAGAGGGTACCTGAGAGTGAGACATGGTATTCCCCACTTTCCTGGTAGTGAACCCCCCTCCCCTCCCATAGCCTTTATGGGCTATTGTCAGTCATATTCCCTTAACCCCTGTATCTCCCCTGGAAATACTGTGTAGAAGAAGAGGTGACTAGAAGCAATGCAAATTACCTCTGGTTAAAAACAACTTTGGTACTGGGATGAAAAAGTAAGGTGTATAGACATGTAGGAATGAGGATCAGGCATGTCCTACTAACAAGTATTTGCAAAATCAGGCAATTAAGAATAATTGGGTCCACCTGAAATCCCTTGGCAATCAAGGAACACATAAAAAGGTGGCATTCTCACAAAAAAGAAGAGCGGTGTGAGAGAGAAGCCGCAGGTGGAGCAGAGAATGTGAAGTGAGCCATGCCGAAGGGGCGATACTTTGAAGCGCTGAGATGCTGACAAGAGTTCCCAGAATTCCAGCTGGGGGAGCAGTGCCGGTCTGGAAAGCCCTTGAGGGGAAGAGGCAAAGTGCAACCATTGTGGAAGAAGCGGAGGCAGAGTCCAGCGCAGAGGCCGGGTAGCGCTACACCATAAAATGTTCTCTGTACACCCCATTGGCATGTTGTCACTGGTGTCGGTGGCTACTTGCATAGGCACCATAAATGGTAATGCATTTGGAGAATCATGTGTACAAATATGACTGATTTTAAAGTTCATTTGGGTCTTTTCCCCTCTAGTGTGAGTTGCATATACTTCGCTTTGGCCTCCTCAGGAAGAATATTTGAATAAATATGTCATGAATACTATAGCGTTATATCTTGTGTATTTGAAATGTTTTGACTTAATGGAGTACAAGATTATTGAAATTGTGACTGTCTTCAGTATATAGGTGTGCAGGGGACAGGGGGATCCATAGATTGGACTCTTGCATTCTCACCAGTGCTACAGAAGGCACCCGGCAGCGCAGGAGTGATTGTCCGCTAAGCAGCTGTAGCAACACAGGATTCCTGGACACTCTGCGAGGGGCTGTTAAGCCCAACGCTCACCAAAAGGCATACTGCACCTAATATCAATCGTCCAGAAAGGTTGAATGTGTGAGAACCCTGAGTGCTGCATATCATGAAAAGGCTGGAGATACAGAATTGTGAATGGAGCACTTGATAAAAGCCGGAAACGTGTATACTGTGAAGATTACACATGGTACAAAGGAGCAAGTGAGCTCACAGCATTAGCAGAGTGCTAATATGAATTCAGAGTGCATGGAAAGGGTTAGTGAGCCCCTACATAAAAGAAGGTGAACATTGTTGCCTGAATACAGGTGCACCTTGATTGACTTTCGAAAAAAGGGCTGCAGGAGCCCACACCAAAGAAGCTGCATACATTCTAATGTTGCCAAAGATGGCACCTCAAATTAGACTTGAACTTGTGAATCATTGAATACCACCAGCTGGGAGGAAACTTGTGGTTGTGTGACCTGTGATCGGCGGACCGGGTGGTCTAACAACTGCGCCTAGACCAGTAAGTTTACCAAAATCAACTATCTTAACATCAAGGCATAATTCACAATCAAGATATGTTGTTGCGCGACCCATGGTGGGTGGGCTGTGTGGTTTGACAACTGTACCTAGACCCGCTGTCATTTAAAAGTTTGTCAAACAGTAAAGAGGTGTGAACACTCGCTACGTTTGTCTTTGGGAGGGGAGTCATATATATATAAAGAAATGCCACTGAGAACAGCTACCCACCTACTCACGTCGTGGGTATGTCTAGTTCCAACAGGTGCTAACAATCATGTAAGTCAATCGATTAGAACATGAAAGATAGAGATAAGTATAAAAACACTCAAAATATTTAATTAAAAAGACAAAAATGCATTTTTTTTACACGAAACATCACATAAAACAATACACAATTTATGAAAGTCGATATTTTCTAACAAACCAACCCTAACAAGATTATTGAATTGAAACAATGTTGTGAGGTTAGTAAGAATGTGAGGTAGACATGTTGCTATTACATATATCCTCAATTAATCATTCATTTGTCCTTGACTCTGTCAACACAGAAAAATAGCAGCAATTTTAGACCACACTCTGTAGCTGGCTTAGACTGCTATGAGATGTGTGCTGGACCCGTCTTCAGGACGTTAAGTAATGGCATCAAAATTTAGATGGCAGAGTGAAATTCATTGGTTGACCTTTCACAGTGTAGTAATCTAAAAACCAAAACAAACAAAAGTGTTTGGTGACATAATTAAAATCTGGATGGAAGTGTTGTGTCTCTATCGGTGTGCACATGCAACTATTAACAATAACCTTTTCATTGCTTCTTTGGCGTGTGTGGCATCGAATTAGATTGGCGTCTAAACCGAATTCAATTGTGAAAACTGTGGGATCTCACAGTTGTTGGAACTGAAAGAGAAATATGAGGCAAATCTTAGCTACTCATATTCAACAAGCCTGTTTACTTTTTTATGGCTTAACTGTTCGTATTGAAAAGTTATTTGTTTTTTTACTTTTTGTGCAACTTAATGCATGTGTCATGATTACAGGAAACAAAAGCATGAACATTTGATTACATTTAAAGAAAGAACCTGAGAGTCGGCTACTATAAGTTATAATGCCGTATGGCTGTGGCCACTGTTTAGAGGACTTTTAGCCAACTGTATGGTTTGTTGTGGTTGTTTTAACCAAAATTTACTTATTCAATTGCACGTAGCATGCAGAATGGATTTTACCTTGAGGCACAGTGGAAGTTGTAAATACGCGAGGCTTTTGGGGCTCTCGTGTTGTATCCGACACTTGGACAATTTGTGGACAAACATATGGTCTGCGAAATATAAATGCTTAGAATGAGTGATACACAGCGGCACAAGTGCATCTAAAAGTTTGAAATGCACCGTGAACACTCGTTCGCTTACCTAATTGGTATACTCCTATCAGTAAACCGCTGCCCGCTGCACTGTGAATCATTCGCGGCGGCTAGTTATGCTTGCCGGAAATGAATGCTAAAGCATGCTAGAAGCTGGAACGTTGTTGGGATAGCAATGCAGTGTCGTTGATACGCCATCTTGAAAGAAAACATGGCGGTTCTAACCGAGCAGATTTTGTCAAGTAAATTTTAGGCCTATATCTTGTAGTTAGAGTCACAAAAAAAATATATTGTAATGGGCAATATTGAAATTACCATACTTTCCAAAAGGATGAAAACCAATTTTATTTCCTAAAAAACAGGGATAAAGGAATCCTGCGAGGAGAGTGAAAGGGATCTTCAGTGGATTATTTGTGCAAAAACAAGCTCCATTCAATACCAATGTTTAAGCCAGCCTGTACGGTATTCAGATTGTAAATCCATTTTTGCTCGAGTTGTCTCATTTTGCGGTCTCTATCTCCCCCACGGGGGTGAGCTGGAACTGTTTGTATTATAAACCACTCTATATCTTTGGCAGTATGTTCGGCTTTGACAAAGTGAGAATCTAGTGGTTTGTCGGGCACAGAGTTTTTTACACAGGAGCGATGCTCACAGATCCTTTGCTTAATAGGTCTCTTTGTTTTGCCGATGTAAATCAGCCCACCTGGACAGGTAATGGCGTATATTGCCCATGGTGTATTGCAATTTGTGAAACTGTTTAAATGCCAAGTGCGGCCATTTAAATTGATGGACTTGAGATTTTTTGTCAAGTCACAAACCGAGCAGTTTCCGCATTTGAAATGCCCACTAACTGGTGGTAAATGCCATAATGTCTTTTGTTGTGGAATGGGAGGTATCTTTGGAACTTTGTACGTGTGCACCAACTTATCGCGTAAGTTGGGCATACATTTGAATGCAAACCGTGGTTTCTGAATTAAAAAGTCTTCAGTTTGAATCAGGGGCCAATTTTTTAAATGCAGCGGCACAAATCATTACTGATAGGGGAATAAGTGGAGACGCATGTAATTTTGTTTTCATGGATCCTATCTTGTTTCTCCAGACACTGAGGTCTATTAATGTTGCGTGCCCTTTTCATTGATCGACGAATAATGTGCGGTGGAAATCCCTGTTCTTTCAATTTATGAGACAGATTTTTACTGTTGCTGTCAATCTTCCTTTGTTGAACAATCGCGTCTAATTCGCAAAAATTGGCGAAAGGGAAGGTTTTCTCGTAGAGATTGAGGGTGAAAACTTTTGAACGACAGCAATGTGGTTTTGTCTGTTGGCTTCTTATATAGAGTGGTGTTGAGTTTGCCCAAAGGTGTTTTTATAAATCTCAAGATCTAGAAAAGCAATTTTCTGATGACAAAAATTCATAGTGAATTTTATGCATGGGTCTTGTGAGTTTAACCATACAAGAAAATCTGCTAAAGATGTTTCACTACCATGCCATAGCAAAAACACATCGTCTATATAGCAATGCCAAGCTTTTATTTGCATTTTGAAGGGGTTTTCCTAATGGTACACTGATCTTTGCTCTAAATTGTCCATGAATAAATTTGCTAGATCGGGGGCAAAGGTAGCACCCATGCTTGTCCCGTGTAGCTGTTGGTAAAGTGTTTTCCACCATGAAATAGTTTTTGACCAATGCTATTTTAATGCATTTGCATATAAAATCTGATGGAACTGTCAGGTCTTCTCCTTTGGAAGGGGACTGCCAAGACTGCTTTGATGTGTGAACTAGTTGTTGCAACTTTGAACTTGGAGAAGGGAGACCCCTAAATGTTCATCTTGATGTGAACTATATCTGCAAAGCTACAGAAGGTAACTTCAGAGCTTGTACAACTTTTGCTGAGAAGAGATTATATTAGAATTGTGTTGACTTGAAGAAGAGAACTTTATGGAACTTAGAATTAACATTTGTTGAGCATTTGCTTTGGAACACTGACTTTGGTTGAGAGCATTCCCCTCACAAGTTTTGTTGTAGTTGTGACGACAGCATAGGTTTTTAGACACAGACAGATTTTTGCTTTGGACTTCCTGACACATACTACTTTTAAATTTCTTTAGGCATGGACATCCTGCCATAGCATAGGTTTAGTTAGGTGTTACATCATCCTGATTCATTGAATAAAGGTTTTGAAACTGTATCCCCTGTGTCTTTCTTGATACCATGCCTGTTTCACAGTACTGAAAAGTTATCTTCAGGTTTGTTAAACATACGAGACAAGGCATCTGTCACTATGTCAGTACTAGAAGGAACGTATGTAAGGTGGAACTACTATTGGGCGAAAAGGTAGGCCCAATGGGCCTGTCTACTGTTTTTGCATTCCATAACTTGCAGGGCATGGTTCCACAGGGGTTCATAATCTGAAAACCAAATGTCGCCACTCTTGGCAGGCCTTTGTAATAGCTAGCAATTCATTTTCTAAGATAGAGTAGTTATTTTCGCTGTTGTTAAAGGTATGGGATAGATACGCCACTGGGTGATCTTCCTGATATTCTTGGATTTGTTTGATCACAGCTGCCAATGCTGAGTTAGCGGCATTTGTCTCAACAACAAAAGGATGAGTGGTGTCCGGTTGGCACAAGATTGGTACCTGAGTGCATCTGTTCTTCAGGATAGGAAGGCAGTTTCTGCTTCTGGAGTCCAAGAAATATTACGCCCCTTTTTGAGTAAGCCCGTGATAGGTAGGTAGGACGATGCAGGAGAACAACTAAACCTCTTTCTATAAAGATTTGCCAGCCCCCGAAAGCTTTGAATTTGCTGTACCGAGGTTGGCAAAAACTGCGGGCACCTTCCTCGGATCCATGTCTATCCCTGACTGAGATATGACGTATGCCAGATAATGTAATGTTTCCTTGTCGAATTGACACTTACCTTGACTAATAAACAGTGATGTTGTAGTCAAGAATGGACTTTCTTTAAATGCACTGTATGCGCCAAAGGGTCAGATGAATACACAAGTACATCATCAAGATGGACTTTGTCTTAATTGTAGAGAATGTCAGAGAATGATACGGTCCATGAACCTTTGGAAGACGACCAAGCCGCTCATTAAACCTGAAGGCCATCTTCCATTCATCCCCTTCTTTATTGCAAATGAGATGGTACAGCCCTCACAGGGAGTGTTTCAAAAAAATCGTAGATCCTCTAGGAGCCTTCAGTATGTCTGCTATGAGAGACAAAGGGTACTTGTCCCTTGAATTTGCTTCAATCCATGGAAGTCCAGGCAAGGCCCTAACTCTGTGGTGTCTTTTTTTAAAAAATGTATTTTTTTTATTGGGTTTTCAAATTTAAAAAAAGGAAGCAAAATAAATCAACTTTTCCCCCCAAAACTGTCCCTCTTGCTCCCTTTCCCTCCTTTCACCATATTCCCTCCTCCCCTGTACACAGGACGACAAACCTTCTATTAAGTTCAAAGAATATCCAGTATTATTCGATTCTGCTGGCAATATTGTTCCATATAGTCCCCATGCAGAAAATTCAAAATCGAGGCCAATTCTGACAAAAACATGGCTTGTTACCCTTGAATCGAATAGTTGACCCATCCCAAAGCTAAAAAATTCCATAGTTTGTGATACCAGTCTGTTGTGTGGAGGATCTGCAGATTTCCAGTTTTGAGCCAAAACCAAGAGGGCCATCGACTGAATTATAAAAAAAAGCCTTAGATTGTCCTATTGTGCCATACCCAACAGGGCTTCCCCAGGCCTCTCTGTCTCAAAAGCAAACATTTCCTTCATAGTCCCCTGCACCTCCCTCCAAAATTGAGACCGCTTAGGACATGACCACCAAATGTGCAACCAATCCCCTGTCCCCTCACAACCCTGCCAACAAAAAGCTGAGACTGAAGGAGCCATCTTATGTATATGGTCCGGGGTGTAGTGCCATTGGAACATTCATTTAAACCATAATTCCCTGATCTGTATAGACCTAGTCATTTTTGAGCTATCTGACCATGGTTGGGACCATGCGTCACCTGTTGATGGGCACCCAAGAGTCTTTACCCAAGCATGTTGATATGTAGATGCACTTGACGGGGGTTTGTGTATTAAAAACATGTCAAGTTTAGAAATCAAGTGTTTATCTCCCGTATTTGAAATCAAAAACTGCTCAAATAGAGTGAGTGATCTTATGGACACTAACTTATTAGATGGAGCCATCAACCAGTGACAAACATCAGTGATGGAGCAAAGGACTTGATGTCCTGTCCCAAGAACATGTCTCAGAACATAGTACAACCAGCTGTTTTCCATTCAAAGAAAGAGTTAGCAGGCAGTCCCGGAGTAAATTGCGGGTTCGCGAACAGAGGATTGAAGCGGGAGGGAAACTAGGTAATATGATGTTGCTTAATCACCTGGTCCCAATTTTCCTCCACTAGCCTGGTGATCTGGCTTTGGTTTATGTTGGGAGGCCTATCCATCCTAGGCAGCCACAGTTTCTCTCCCATTCTATGCCCCACTTTAGCTCTTTCCATATGACACCATCTCCTGTTGGAGCCCTCCCCGAGCCATTCCTTTATCACTCGCAACTGTGCATCTCAATAGTATTCTCTAAAGTTAGGGAGTCCTACTCCTCCCCTGTTTGGGGGGAGCATTAACGTTTTCAATGCAACCCGGCGAGGTTTGTTGTTCCATATGAAATTCGATAATGTTTTTATGTGGTGTACGAAAGAAAGCGGCCGGAACCCTAATCAGGAGGGCCTGAAATAGATATGATGATAATTTAGGTAGAATTACCATCTTAATCAAATTGATCCGACCTAGCCATGAGACAGTGAGAGGGGACCAAGATTGAAGAAGCTTCTGAACATTCGCCAACAACGGGTAGAAGTTAGCAGAATACAATTCCCCAAGTGAGTGTGTTATGTGAACTCCCAACACCCGAATGCCTTTCGGTTTCCAACAAAGCTGTGACGCTTCCATTGCTTTGGTCAGTTAGTTTTGTGTAAGCCCAAGGTTTAAAATGTCAGACTTTGTAATATTAATTTTTAAACAAGCTATTTTGCCAAACTTTGCCAATTGGGTAAGTGCTGCAGGTAAAGAGTCTCCCGGGTTAGTAATCGCAAGTAGCATATGATCTGCGTATGCCATTAATTTATGAGTCTCCCCCCGCCCCCCCAAAAGATATGCCTTGATTGTATCCAAGTGGCGAAGCTGCGATAATAGAGGTTATAAGTGAATAGCGTAAAGAAGAGGTGAAAGTGGGTGCCCCGGTTTCATCCCTCTGTGAAGGGAAACTTGCAAGGATAGCTGACTGTTTATAAGCAGTCTGGCTGAGGGATTCAGATAATAAGCTTTTATCATCGCTAAAATCTTGGAACCAAACCCCATGATGTTTAAGTGTTAAACAGAAAGGTCCATTCCACAAGGCCAAATGCTTTCACAACATCTAATGACACCAATATGGCCTGATATTCCTTTTTAGCCACCTTTCCTAAAAGGTGACAAATTTGTCAAATATTATCATGGGTTTGTCTCCCTTTTATAAATCCCGTCTGATTGGGTGGATACGGTTGGGCAAAATGGCTTCTAATCGGTTAGCGAGAATTTTGGTGTATATTTTTGCATCCATTTTTATGAGAGCAATTGGGCGGCATAACCCACATTTTACTGGATCTTTCCCTGGTTTCAGAATGAATATTATTTTGGCCTCTTCCATTGAATTTGTTATCTTGCCAGTCTTGGCGAAGAAATTGTAAAGGTCAGTTAGTTTCGGGGCAAGGTTTGATTGAAACTTTTTGTAAAAGGAGGCCACGTACCCATCCGGCCCTGGTGATTTATTTATAGGACGATTATTTATTACATACAACGCTTCCTCCCGGGTAATATCGTTATCTAAGGTTACCCTATCCGCTTCCAAAATAGTTTGTATCTGAGTCGATGGCAAGTTATTATTTTGTAGTGCCTGGTCTGGAAAATCTGATTTATATACGGCTGTGTAGAATGCTTGGAACTGAGCCGAGATTTCTTCCGTCGTTGTTACTGTCTTACCTAATGTGTCTTCCTCCCCCTATGTTGTGTGGGCTGCTATTTCTGTTTTAATTTTCTGGCTAACATTCTATCCGCTTTATTAGCCTTAATGTATTCCCTTTGCTTTAAATGCAATAAGCTTTTTTCTGCTTATTTGGTGCGTATTAAATCCAGTCTGCCCCGTGCACTCCAGTATTGCCTTTGAAGTTTTAATGATGTTTCTACCTCCCATTTGTTTTAAAATATCCTTTACCTCCACCTCCAAATCCGTTTTGTATTTATGCCTTGGCTTCCCCCAATGTGCTTGTATAGCAATAAGTTCTCTCCTAAGGGTCGCTTTGAACGCATCCCAAACCATATCTAAACTTGGATCTAAAGGAATAAGTTATCTTGCCGTCTATTTCATCGCATAGGACCCGGTGTGACAGCATCTCTTTAGGGAATCTCCAGCTCCAAAGTATGGGGATACTTTTAGGGAGGCCAAGGTCAATCGTCAGAGGGCCATGATCTGAAATGGTAATGGGGTGAGTATCAATCTATATCACTCTACCCATCAGTCTAACTGAGGCCCAGAAATAATCAATCCCCGAAAAGGATT
The DNA here is from genome assembly GCF_040938575.1 of Ambystoma mexicanum. NCBI lineage: Eukaryota > Metazoa > Chordata > Amphibia > Caudata > Ambystomatidae > Ambystoma > Ambystoma mexicanum. The sequence continues at coordinate 687,456,759 of NC_090928.1, forward strand.
TGTGAACATGAGAATAGTAAGTATTTGCCCTTTCCTCCCCTATCATGGTAGGCCAAATATCTTTACGCATCAACTGGTCAAATTTCTGTCTGAGCGTTAAAGAAGGCGGGGGACAAGCTGTTTTGATGATAGAGCTTCTATCTCATACCGGGTCCCATGCGATGTTCAGATCCCCCTTCAGAATCAACTTACCCTGAGCAAATTGTTCCAAATTGGCTAGTACTGTCTTCAACAAGCCCTCCTGACCAGTATTTGGAGCATAAATGGAAGCTAATGTTCAAAATAGAGATCTGCGTGCCCACCCTCAAAGCTATCAATACCCCTGCTGACTTGCCCTTAGCGTTGGCCTGCCTAAGCATCGGAAAGTGTTTTAGTTTCCACTTATATCGGTCTTGATACTTTAATATGCGTTTCCTCTAGGACAATGAGATCAGGCTGATATGTGTTTAGTACCCATTCCAGTTTCGTTCTCTTAACAGGGGAATTAAGCCCCCTAATATTGATTATTAAACATCACAAAGCAGCAGTATTTTACTAGTACACTGCCCAGGGAGCCAAACATTATAAGTCTCAGATATCCATCCCATGTACAGTCCCTCCCCCCCCAGTCCTTTCCACACCAAACCCCAACGTTTTCCCTCCCCACCCAACGCAACCCCAACAACAATCTCCTCTCCCCGGTGTAGACCATCCTTGCTACTCTCTCCTTGGACTTTGTCCCCAGAGATGGCCACCACCTAAACCAGGGATACGTACAGGGTATCTTAAAACCCACTGTATAAGTGTTTTATAGATTCCAAGATGAGCTTCCACTGTGTCCCGGCATTAAATATTTCTTTCCTATTCTGAGATTATGTACCTTCTATCACCTTGTCATTCCATCCACACGAGTTAACACCTTCTTAATCCGTCAGCGTGCTGGGGGTTGTTTCTCTGATGAAGAGGGACCCTTTTGGGCTTTAGATCGCGGCCGCCGAACAGTTGTCCACTCCCAGTGTCTGGGGCCTCGAGGGACATGTGCCTCAGTCACAGTGCTTTGATCTGCTTGATCTTCCTGGTAGAGACTTAGAATATGGGCCCCCTCCTCCTTGGTTGCGATGCTGTGCTGTTTGCCCTCCCAAGTAAATAAGAGACCAAATGGGAAGGTCCATCTATATGGCGTTTTCTATGTTTGCAATTATAGCACAATTTCTTGCATATCTCTTCTTTTTTGCAGTGTAAATGGAGCAAGATCCTGATATAATTGAATATCGTTGCCATTGAGTGTGATCTGTGTTTTTCTGGCTTCCCGTAAGATTTGTTCCTTTTAGGGGTAGCACACCAATGCCACCAAGGTATCCCTGGATCAAGCAGCCGGATCTTGATGCTTCGGACCAACCCTATGGATTCTGTCTATGGGAATAGTCACCTTTGCTTCCGCATTCAATAGATCTTTGAAGACTCCTGTAACTTCCTCCTTCCGGGCCGAGTCATTCACTGACTCTGGAATATTTTCGTATGCGAATGTTGGACCTTCTCGATCCGTTCTCCAGATCCTCGCATTGCAGCTCCACATTGTGTGTTCGTGCCAACTGCTCAAGGAGCTCTTCTGACTGCATGGATTCCTGGGCCAAGTCTTGCAGTGCCTTCTCAGTAGTATCAGTTCTCTCTTCAAGAGAGGCAATGTCCTTTCGTATATGTCAACTAAGGCAGGTTTAAATTCTGTTGTACAATTATCAAATTGCAGTTGTAGAGAGGAAGAAAGATGGTCTTGAAATACTTGAAAGTACCGTTCTTCAGTCTCATCTGCTTCTCAATGGGAGTGAGGTCCTGTTTCCACCCTCCTGGCCATCTGTTCTCCTGCACATGGGGAGTTTGTGCCTGGCTGCTGACCGTTCCATCAGGTAGGTGCACTTTCTGTGCATTACTGCACCTCCTGGGGAATTATTGAACCTGAAAAATCGAAATTTGAAAAGAAAAAGAAGAAAAAGAAAAATGGAGGAAATTTGCATAATATTGTTGGAAAGGACTGTTTTATTTGGCATTTTCATCGTGCAGCCATTTTTTGAGCTTTTTAATACCTGGAGCTGCATTGCTATTTTGAAAGCACTAGTTTTTTCCTACTATTGCTGCTTATATGACTGTTTTTGGCCCTTCCAAGATGGCCGCCGTGGTTTTCTTTATTGTGTAGGCAGGCTGTGCTGAATCACCTCTCCCTGTGCTGCACTCCCATTGGTTGCTGAGTGTTTTCTTCCATCCAATCAGGGACCGGCAGGCTTCAGCCGGCCCTCTCAGCAAAGGCCCACTTCCAAGGCCCCTGTCTGCTCCCTGTCCGGTTCCGGAATGCTAATTGGGGTCCTCCCTGCACCTTAACCACAATGATGCTGCCACCTCACTCCTCTAAGAAATCCGGACTGCCTTGACTTCGCCACCTCCAGAACTATGGGTTAGTTCCCTCCTTATGGACTGTTAGGAATCACAGCGCTACAATGTCCGGTTCCAAAATACCTGCGGAAAGTATTGTGCCGACACGTCCGACGCCCAAAAGGAAATCCTTGGGACTTGGTTTGTTACACTCCCAACGGCACCCTAGGCTGCAACAGCGAGCTTCGTTTCTCGCTCATTACCGGTTACCCTGGCAACGAGGAGACCGCTTCTGGCGTAGATATGCAGCTGTCACCACGACACGTGACTTGGCACGTGACTTACACAGAATAAAGCCAGCCCCCAGACTACGGCACAGCGCTTCTGATTGAAGTGTTTTTGAATCCGCCGCGTATCTTTGGAACTCCCATTTTCTGGACCCGTGTTTTGCCTCTTGCTTCTTGATTCTTTCTTGTCCCCGCATCTTGCCTTCCTGCTTACTTCTGTTCCTGTTTCTGGACTGCGCTCTTGTTGTTTTTGTCTTGCTTTTTGAACATTTGCTTGGCCTGCTCATTGCCGAACCTGCTCTGCACATTGGACTGCTTCCTGCTCACGATTTGGTCTTACACTGCCTGCACATTGCCGAACCTGCTTTTCCCTGGATTGCCTCTGCCTCGTGATTTGTTTGTTTAGCCTGCACATTGCTGAACCTGTTTTGCCTCCTGGACAGTCTTTGCCTACTGATTCTGTCTGCTTAGCCTGCACATTGCCAAACCTGCCTTGCACAATGGACTGCCTCTGCTTTGCGATTTAGTTGTATCCTGCCTACACGTCCATCCTACGAAGTTGGTCCTTCTGCCTTCCCCAGCACCATCCTGTCTGCAGAAGGACATATCCGCCTGGACTCTCTAGAGGAACTCCTCGAACTCCACCGCATGGGATCTCAAGGACTAGAGACTTTCCTTGTTTTAGGCATCCTCGTGCCGTCGGGGTAGTCTTGGACATTGGATTGTTGGGACTTGTAGGCGTCCTCGTGCCGTCGGGATAGAACCTTGGACCTGGATCATCAACTGGGACCTCCAATTAACTTCAAAACACCGAATGGTAAGAACCATTTCTACTTTCATGTTCTAGTACCTGAACACTCCCTTTGCTTAGATTCCTCATTAGTTTCTTGCTTTGTTCTTGTGTTGATTGGCTTAGGAACTCCCAGGCTACTGAGGAAACTTCACTCCCCTTCTGTAACATCAACGCTGTGTACCATCGTTCAGGTTGGTGTAGTTGGTATTCTGTTACTTTCAGTTTCACTAAGACCACAACTATACTGATTCTGATATTCTTTCTCTTGCTCCTATTTGGTGCAATCGGGTGTGTGTGTGTCTCCTCTTCCGACTATTTGATCCCTCTGTCTGTAAACCTTCCACAGCAGAGGGTTACAATTGTAGGAAGAATTCTTCAGCGACTTCGGAATCTTCTGCTATCGAGCTCCTTCCGCCCTTGTTACCTGGTGGTGAGTTCTAACATGGACTCACTTCTACTGCCTTTGACTATCACTGTTCTTTCTGCTTGTTGCTCCCATGTTGTCATCCTGCTGCGCAGTGCTTCCTAAAACCCTTTGCTAACATCTGATTCCAAGATTGAAAAAGTCAAATCTTGCTGTTTTTGATTTGTGCTAAAAAGTCATATCTTGCTGCCCAATTGCGAAATTCTCTGCATTTGCTTGTATACTGTTTCTTCTCTGTAACTTGCCAGCCCAGTGAACTCGCCACTCTCTTTTGTCTCACACCTACCTGCCTTAGCCCCCCCAGTATCTCCATCCTCTCCTTACTTCCACCCCAATGGCGCTTTCTGTTTCTCCTATCTTCTCCAACTGCTTCTCCATTGACTATCTCTTCCCTTCTCACTAAGTCTGGTAGGAAGAAGTTCAAAAAGGATATCTTGGCCTCTAATCCTGGTCTTCCTATCGCCGACACCTACTCCAATGCTTCCGCCAGACAGACCCTTACCGACATCCTCTTTGTCGTTCTTTCTCCAGATCTATGGACTCCTCATATGGTCTCTGTGCTCTGCCCTATCTCCTCCTCTCCCATTAATGGTGGCACTCGCTGGGAAGTTCTCATGGCTTCCTTCGACTCCTCTAAAGTCATCATTAATGTCTACCTAAATGACACTGTCATGGTCCAAGGCCCTCAGGCCAATCTCCTCCTCTTTGATAGGCGCTTCCCTCACCTCATCAATTTCCTCTCATCTCCTGCTGTCCCCTCCTCTCCCCCCCTTCGCTACCTTGCCCTCTCTCTCTCCTCCTCCTCCTCTGCCCATCCTAGGGCTCTTTCTCCTCCGCAGGGCGTACCTCTGATCTGTACCCCTCCCCGGAAGGTCTTTAAGGCTGGCAACCTTCTTCATATTGCCACTCTCAACTCTCGCTCTGCCGTCAAACACTCCTCTGACATCTGCCACCTCCCTGAAGAACTAGACCTTGATGTCCTTGGTCTTACTGAGACATGGTTCACGGCCAGCTCTGTTACAAGCTTTGACACTCTCCTCCCTGATGGCTACAAGATCCTCTCAGCACCCAGATCCTCCTGGTCCGGTGGGGGGGGGGGGAAGCCCTGATCTTTCCTGAGTGGATTCCTGCCTCTATCATTCCCACTCAGACCTATTTCTCTTTTGAATGCCTTGTCTGTAGGCTTTCTCTCTCGCCTACCCATTCTCTTATTGTGGTTACCATCTAGCGGCGTCCTGGTCAAATCACCTCCTCCTCCCTCCTGGCCTCTACCACTCAACTCCTCCTCCTCGGTGACCTAAATATACATTTAGACTCTCCTTGCTCCTCCTCTGTACCCTTTCGTGACCTCTGCGACTCCCTCTCCCTGTCCATCCTCCCCTCTGGCCCGTTTCACTCTGCAGGGCACACACTCGATGTCTTGATCTCCTCTGACCTCCCCCTCTCCATCCCTCTGACCACTCCTCTCTCCTGGAGCGATCACTCCCTCCTCATCTCATCTCTCCCTCTCTTCCCCCCAAGCCAAGCCTTCCCAAACACTGCCACCTACCTTCTTGGACATCCGGCCCATGAAGCGTGTGTCAGTTAAGGCTTTTGCAGCCACTTTCTCTCCCCTCCCTCCATCTTTGGCAGTCTCAAATCCTGATACAGCCCTGTCTCTGCTCTACTCTTCAATTTCTGATACGCTTGATGCTCTTGCCCCTGTCATGAGGATCCGTTTGAAGTCCAAAGCCAAGTGCAATTCCTGGTATGACACTGACCTAGCTACACTTTCACGTAAGTGTAGGGCAGCTGAGAGGAAATGGAGGACTTCCTGTTCATCCTCTGACAAACTGGCCTGTCACTTGCTACAAAGGCAATACCGACTCTTTGTCCTCACCAAGAAGAGAGTCCATATTCAAGCTTGTGTCTCTGCGGCACCTAAAAACTCGGCCGAACTCTTTAAAATCTGCAAGGAGCTGGCCAACCCTGCTGCAGTCTCTACCCCTCCTGTTGCCTCCAAGGCTCTTTGCAATGCCCTTGCCTCCCACTTCATTTCAAAAACCCAGGACATCCTGTCCACCCTCTCCACCCACACTCCTCCTCTTCCCTCTCCATATGTGCTTGCTGACCCTCCTTTAGCCACCGTCCCACCATCCTTCTTGTCCTTTCCTCTTTTCACCCCTGACGAGGTTGCTAGACAAGACCGATCTATGAAAGCCTCTTCAAAACAGGTTCATCCCTGTTCCTCTAAAACCATCAAGGACCACATTGACACCCTCGCTCCGGCCCTTGCTGATTTTTGCAACCACTCCTTTGCCTCTGGATCCTTCCCCTCCCCTCTGAAGCACTCCTTTGTGCATCCTCTTCTCAAGAAACCCAAAGCTGATCCTTCTTGTCCAGCTAACTATCGCCCAATTTCCATTGCTCCCTTTCTTGGCAAACTCCTGGAAAAGTTGGCCATCTCTCAGCTTAACCTTCATTCCAATTCTGTTGGCTGTCTTCATGACCACGAGTCTGGCTTCAGAGCTGCCAGAAGCACGGAAACTGCTCTCCTAAACATCCGTGAAGATCTGCTTACCAACCTTGACTCTAACATTCCCTCTGTCCTCATCCTCCTCGATCTCTCTTCTGCCTTCGACACGGTCAACCATACCATCCTGCTCAACCGTCTCCGTGAAAACCTGGGTATCACTGATCAGGCTCTGGCCTGGCTGACCTCTTTCCTCTCAGATCGACCCTCCCAGGTCCAACTTGGGTCCTTCCATTTATCTATCTTCCTCTCTACCTGTGGTGTTCCCCAGGGGTCTAACCTCTCGCCCTGGCTTTTCAACCAATACCTGGCAACTCTCGCCCACTGCATTGCCAGTTTCTGCTCAAATTTCCAGTGCTACGCTGACGACACTCAACTCATTTTCAGGCTGCCCTCTGCCACCTCCTCTCCCTCTCTCATCTCCGATTGCCTAACTGCCATTCAAGATTGGAGTGCCGCCAATGATCTTTGTCTGAATGCCAGCAAGACGGAGATCCTCCTCATCGGCACACCTTCACCATCCTTTCCCCTCACTCTCTGGCCAGCCTCCCTTGGCCCTCCTCCTACCCCCACCTGCGAGGCTAAGAACCTCAGGGTCATCTTTGACGCCACCCTTTCAATCTCCGCCCACATCTGAGGTCTCTAAAAAGTCACATTTCCGACTGCACCTCCTCAGAGATACTCTGCCTTTCCTCTCCTTCCCCCAGAAGCTCATGGTATCTCAAGCTCTGGTTCTTTCTAGCTTGGACTATTGTAACAGCCTCTATCTAAATCTATCTGCCTCTACTCTCCGCCCTCTGCAACTAATCCAGAACAGGACTGCGAGACTTGTCCTTGGCCTCAAGCCCTGGGATCGTATCTCTCCAGCTCTGAAATCTCTCCACTGGCTCCCAGTGGATGCAAGGATTAAATTCAAAACCCTCTGCATTGTCCACAAGGCTTTCTGGGGGCTGGGTCCAAAATACCTTCAGCTATCCCTCTGCAAATACCTCCCCTCTCGAGCTCTTCGCTCCTCTACCTCCAACTCACTCAGTGTCAGCCGTTTTTCTAAGAAATGAGCTGGGGGTAGATCTGTCTTCGGCTGGGGCCTCCGTCTGGAACAGCCTCCCTGCCACTCTAAAACTTGAGGAGAACCATCTCCGGTTTCGGAAGCACCTCAAGACTTTCCTCTTTGCTTCTGCCTTCGCTCCCCCCTCTCCCCTGCTGATCTGTTCTCTCATGGCCACGTGCACCTGGCCACCCTCTGTCTTTTGGGCCCATATACCTGCTCATCCTGCCACCCTCCTGCACTGCCTCCGGCCCACCCCTTGCACTGGGGTCTGTATCTGTACCCATACAGCCTCCACTTTTTCTTCCTGCACTTATCAGACCTACCCTGTCTGCTGCCTTAAACCTAGCAGTTGCAAATTGCTGGCTGCATTACCACTGTTTGTTGCCTTTATTATTTATTTATTGTTATTTATCTATTTCTCCTCTGCTTTGCACTTTCCACCTCCCCCACCTTCCATGCACTCCCCCCCCAGCCCCCATGCACTTGGGCGTTCTCAATGTCACTGGGCCTAGTAAGATCCATGTTTTGTTCTCCCCTGTTCCCCTCCCTTGCGTTGTCGCGCTCTGAAACACTTGTGTACGAGCTCGATAGAAATGAAATATCAATCAATTCTTTCGAGAGCTCCATGTTGGACTCCGTACTGTCCCTCCGTTCCTATGACGATTCACTTGAGTGTTCTGATTGTTTCTGGGCTTCTCCCGACCTGAGCCAACAAGATTCTCTTTGGGGTTGGGTGCGAGCGTAGAGAGGCACTCTTCTTTTCTCGTTGGGCCCTGGCATTGACTAAATGCACCCCCAGAGCTGCAGTTACTATTGAATGATGGTTATAATAGGTGCTTTTGCTACTCTCGCCTGCACTGTAGAGCCAAGCCTTCCTGAGAGTGTCCCACACAGCCAATGCAGGAAAGAGTTTTCCCCTATTGTCTCATAATGTCACACCATATCTGCTTGTGGAATACTTCTTCTTCCAGCCTTGCGTTGTCAGTGCCAGCAAAATTATCTCTCTACCGTAGCAAGGCTTGCACCAATACCCTGTGCAGATTATTATGGCTCCTTATGGGCAATGCCAGTCGCCCTGTGATTTAAACGAAACGTTCCTAAAGATTTTTCCCACTGGGGGTCGCCTAGCTAATGCATGATAGTACTTTCCATAGGTTTCCGCTCTATCATGAGCCACCCATGCCCGCTCTTAGCCCTCCTACATATGGCGGGATCACGCCCGTTGACGATAAAATCGAGTCCCATCAGGGATGCTCCGGAGTTTCGATCGGTGTCCCATTCAGTTTTATTTTTCCTGCTGCGTAGTAAACCTCTGAGCTTTGTCTGAAAATGTCAGGGCCTCTCCTGCCTAACTCAGAAATTGGGCGGGGACTACAGTTTCCCGATCCGCCGTGGGAGGGCCTGCATGCAGCGCGGGTCCCTCTTCAGTGCTGCATCTCCCTGACTTTCTCAAGCGGGTAGTCCTCCCCTCCAGCATTGCCTCGTTTGCCTGGAGCAGATTTCTCATGATTATTATGTTTAAAACGGCTTTCTTAACATCTCTGGGCTTCCGATGGGGCTTCAGTGCTTGGTGGCCATCTTGGAATCCCCTGGTGTTTGTTTATTTTTGTATTTTTTTTTTTAGGCACAAAAAAAGAAACCCCTACGGTTGATTTGGATTTGCTTATTAGGCCATGTCTTTGGTTTGTTTCCAGTAATTGTTTATGGGCTTCCTTTTCAGGCAGTGATAGTATAAACATCCTCCCAAGGGTCACAAGATTATCGGAAAGTAGATCTATAGCGCAATCCGGTCCATGAGATCAGGGCTGCAATATTCGGCGTCGGTTGTGGATAGGCCTGAGGTTGTGATGGATTTCCTGTAGAATTCTATGCAGAATATGTGGATATATTGGCTAGTCAATTAAAAGAAGTCTCGAATGAGTCCTCAGAAGTGTATATATTCCGCAGATCAAGTTGATTAGAACGGTTCTGCCCAAATCAGGTAAAGTTATCAGGTGTTTGCTCCTCTTATAGACTATTATCACTAATTAATGTGGACAAGAAGTTCACTTCATTAAAGAGACTGGGAACTGTAAGTGTGTGGAAGGAGGAGACCAGCACACAGGAGGTGTGTTTCTGGCTATAGACTTTTATTGGTAGTAAAATAAAAGGGAAAACCCTGTGTGACCCTAGTTCTAAGAGGTGTTTTCCCTGCCGCAAATAATACAAAGTGTGTCGGGATGTCAGTCTAAAGCAAAGAGCCACTGTCCTGGGCCCAAACCCTATTTCCGATCCTTACACTATATGCACAAATAAAGAAAGGGGTAGGTCTTCTTGATTCATAAGAATGGTTTCCTTTTTTGGGATGATGGCCAAAAGTTAACTTCTGGGTGATTCAAAATGAAATGTTCTTCTTAAGGGATACAAATCAAAAGTCTCAAAAAAGGTTCCTTGGATTAAGGTTTCAATAATGCCCATAAAACAGAGTCTTTTGTTATTGGGTCCTAGACCCCTCTGATATTGGCGTTTTCTCTCTTTTGGGTCCCAGACCCCTTTGGTTTCTGGCTCTTGGGTCCCAGACCCCTTTGATTTCTTTCTCCCGGGTCCCATACTGTTATAACCAGGTTTGTGATAATGAACACAACAGATACAGAAGGAATGTCTAAGGTTCACTTAAAGGATACAGACTGGTAGTTGCAAAGGATACACTCGATGTCTTCTCCCATCTACTGTTGTCAGAGGTAGAACCTAATGTCTCAAGAGAAACCTTCTAACTAATGTCACTCTCTGACTAGTAAAACCCACAGTCAAAGAGAACTATTAGTGAGAAGGGCAGGAGTGGACCAAGATTCACCAGGCTGTCGATAGAGAGTGGACTAATTAGAAGGCTATTGTTACAAAAGGACAGTAAGAACCTATCTTAAATACACGTGGCTGTACATCCAGGTTAGTGTAAGTCCCAGCAATGTCCGATGAATCCAAGGAGAAAACGACGACAAGGAAAGGGTAGTGAGGAATCTAACCCGGGCGGAACGTGGGCCGCACTAGAGTCGGGTCGGTGCACACAGGTAAGCGTCCAAAGTTCTGTGCACTTTGTAGTAGCAGGAAAAGAAAATCTGGATCCAGGAAGACAAACCCTGTACAATAGTTTGATGGTCCAGTTGAGTCCTGATCAGGAGTGAGTACAGAGACTGTCAGACTAAACTCTCCTACAAGTAGGATGGGATTTAACAGAGGAAGTATATCCAGAATGGAAATAAATGTCTACGGAAAATGACAAAGCGTAATGAGGTTAATAGTATTGCCGAATTGGATGTATATGGAATGGAACTCTTCCGGGTGTTAATTGCAGTCCGTGGAAATTGCTATGTCACGTAGGAACGTGGCAGGGCTCCGTCTTGGAACGAAGCAACAGGTTGAAGAGCGTCGCGTAGGAACACGACGGGGCTCTGTATTGGAACTAGATAAAGTTAGTAGAAGGCTGCGTAAGAACGTGGAAGAAAAGAGTAGCTCTGAGACGAGCTGGGAGGTTTCCTGAAACTTCGTAGGAACGCGGGGAAAGGCAACCGCTTCTTGCGATGAAAAGAAGAACAGCAGAAGCAAGTTCCGGAACGCAGATACCAAAAACAATCAGAAGCGCAGCTGTAAGGCATCAGCCTCGTTGAATAATGTCAGTTGACGTGCACCTGACCTGGCGCGTACGTTGCTCATGTGACGCGAGCTCTCGCAGTAGCGTCTCCCGCCCAATTTCCATTGAGTATAGAACGACCTGGCCGTTCTGAAGGCTGAGGATGCCGGGAAATAGGAGCGTTTAGGGTAAGTAATGGACCCTGGGGTGGCAGGCATGACACAGACCCCTTTGATTTCTTGCTCTTGGGTCCCAGGCCCCTTTGGTTACTTGCCCTTGGGTCTCATCCCCTTTGACTTCTTGTTCTGGGCAGCCCTGGTCTTCCACGCTCCCAGGAACTGTCATGAAGATGACGACTCTGGAGGACACTCCTTATTGGGTGCGTGTCCTTGGCCCATGTCCCACTGCAGTATAGTCTCTCCAGTTTCCCAGCAAGCCTTCCAGTTTCTCAAGCCTCCACTGGTTGCTCACTGGTCTCTGTTGGCTGCTTCTGGGTCTCTCGCCCCCGTTCAAAGATCTCCTCCTGCGTTCGAGTTCTGTGGCGACTCTGCAGCAGCTTTCTGCTTTTGGCGTCCCATCTGAGGCAGACCGCGCTCTCCAGCTCTCTCGATCAGCTGCCGCTTTGTCTTCCTTCTTCCAGACACGGCCTGACCAAGGATTTCACTAAAAAATACAGACCCTCATCAGTGGATCCAAAGTTTCTTTCGAAACATCTGAGTCCACAAAGTCTTGTTGTGCATGCAGCTACTGCTGCATCTAGCGGAGCAGCCTATCCCACAGGGAGGATAAAAGGGAGGGAGGATAAAAGGCTTGATGCCATGGGAACAAAGGTTTTCTCTGCAGGGAGTATGGCACTGAAAGCAACAAATCGAACTTGTGCTATAGCGATGTTCACCTACACTTTGTGGTATTTGATAGCCATGGCATCTGAAAACATCCCAGAGGATGAGCATAATTCAGGACGGTAAAGATGCTTTGTGCCAGTCATTGCAGTCAGGGTTAGACACAAGGTAGAGAACAAAAGGTGGCCTGGTGCTCATGCCGTGAGGAGGTACAAGCGCCGAGCTCCAGCCTAGATCCTTGGACACAATCCTATACCAGCGGTCAAAGCGAACTAAAGGAGAAATTAAACACACTGCAGGGAAGTACAAGCGCTTCCCAGCAGTCACCCAACAAATCCGACAAACATCGGACCTGCCAGGGACGAGCATGCCCCTGCGAAGCAGAACCCCCCCTGATGCCAAGCAAAATGGCGGGCGCGACACCGATCCCAAACAGCTAAGGAGGGGGAAGGGCAGTCCGCCCCAACGATCCAGCTACGAGGCAAGGCGGAGGTGATCGCCGAGAAAAGAAAGGCGACACACCGAACAGCAGCGGTGAAAAGAGGAAGCAGACGAGGACAGCCGGTCTGCCCAGACCATAATACCCAGGAAGGTGAAGGCGGTCAGCAGAGCAGCAGACAGCGCGACCGGCGCCGCAGCGGAGCCACGGAGGAGAGTGAGACAAGCAGCAGAAGAGAGAAGAAGTGTGCCCGACCCTGCATCGGAGGGGCCCCCGGAACACTGCAACACAGAGAGAAGTGAGGAGCGGGAAGTGAAAAGCCGAGCCCGCTGGACGCCGGAGGCAAAGGAGCAGACACTTAGAGGACACACGAACGGAGGAAGAAGCCTGCACAAAGAAGGTGAGCCATCAAGCTAGGGGGCAAGGGGGCGAGACGGTGAAATACACAGAACAGTCACGCATAACCCCGCTGGAAATTGTGGAGGGCATGAGTTAGCCCCTCCGGGTCAAATAAGAAAATGGTGCACTGGAGTCACAAACTCCATTGTTTAAAACTCAAAGGCTCACCCCCTTACACAAGGGCATGCTGGAAACCCCACAAAACCACCCTCCACCTTCTTATGTGTTGAGGTAACCCCCACAAGCGACCACTACACAGCGGAAAGGGACTAATAAACTTAACAAAACAGCAGGCACCCAGGAAACCCGGCGCTGCCTATATCGGGCCCACGGGCCACACAGCTACCCCGCTGGCAACAAAAACAAATCCTGCACCCGTCAGCCCAATACTGACCCCTGAACAGAGAACCAACGAGGAGGAGAAGCGACACCCCACCAACACGCAAACCAAGAAAACAAAAGGGAGAAAGCGAGCAGGCACACAGAAAGCAGCACAAACAAGCCAAAACGGAAGGCAGTGAGAAGTAAAACACAGTGAACAAGCTATAGGTGCCACCCAACAGTAAGGCCCACAACGCCCTAGGAGCCACAAACCGGGAAGCAAAGGACAAAATACCCCGGCCGCGACGAACCACAAGCCAAGCAAGACGAGGCAGACTGAGACCACGGAACCATACAAACTAGCCACAAGCAACAACATCCACCCAAACTGAGATAAAAGCCCGACCGGGACAACCCTCAACCCAACTGAGGAAAGCCACCAGAGAAACACTCACGCTCAGATTAGCAGGGCTGCACTGCAACCACAACACAACGCCAATATGTCATCCTCCAGAAACAAGGGGAAGGCAACCATAATGGACTTGTTTGCCGTCACAAAGTCCCACAATGCGACACAAACTGGGGACACCGGAACAGAAACCCAGAAAGCAGTGGACGTGGTGTCCAAAGACGGTCAAGTACTGGAAGCCATAGCCGCGCTCAGAACATTCATAGATACAAAAATAGAGGAGGTCAAGACAGACATGCAGCTAATGCGCCAAGACGCCCGCAACCTGGCGGAAAGAGTAACCAATGCAGAGACAACCCTCCAAGAAACCTCAGAGAACACAACAGACCTACAAAACAGGGCAAATGAGCTAGAATGGAAAGTTAAAACGTTAGAAGCCAGATCGGAGGAGGCGGAAGGATGTGCACGACGCAGCAATATACAAATACCGGGAGTGCCTGAGGGTACAGAAGGCCCAAACCCAACAAGATATGTTGAATCACTCATACACCAAGAAATCGGGTGAGCCACCTGACACAAGGCTTCGCAGTAGAAGGGGCCCACAGAACACTCCAGAAGAAACCAGCCCCAGGCTCATACCCCCGCCCGATAATCGCTAAAATACTAAACTTCCAAGACAGAGAGACCATCCTCAAAAACTCCAGAGAAGGAGATATAATAGAACAAAGCAACTCCAAAATCACCATTTATCCGGACTACACGCCAGCAGTACAAAAAGTCAGAAACTCTTTTGTACCAATTAAAGCCAGGCTCAGAAAACTAAACCTGAAGTACATGTTGCTCTATCCATTAAGACTCAAGATGATACATAAAGGCCGAGCGATATTCCTTGAAACACCGGCAGCGGCCACCATGTGGATGGAACATAATAACCTAGCGGACGATAAGGAAGAGACCACAGGAACGCAAGGAGCAGCATAAAAATGAGACAAGACCACCACTGGAACAACAAGATAAAATAAGAAGGCTGAGGACACGCTCGCCCCCCCACCTGACTGAGCACAAAGACCCAACCCACGAACAAAACAGTGCAGGCCCGTTGCCAGCATGAACCCACTTGCGCCCGAAACCCGTAATGGGGCTAGGCAGCGCGAGGGCGCCTGAGCGTCGCGTACCGCACACAGAAGCTGGGCGCAACAGTTCAACCCATGTTCCTAGTTATGTTTCTTACACTGTCAATATGCTACAAACAAATGGTGAGAAAGGAGCCTTAAAACCCAGAAGAAAGAAGGCAACTTACAAGAAAGCGCGATCCTGGAAACAACATATAAGTGGAGGGCGGTCGAAAACAGGACCATAAACAACTCAGTCGAGACCATGGCAACACAACTTAAACAAAATGACATGAAACGTGAGAGGCATGGGATCATACCTGAGGAGAAACAGGATCAAATCCTTCCTCCAAAGAAAAAAAGTATCGATTGCCCTACTCCAGGAAACCCTCCTCATGAGCGAAGTCACATCCAAACTGAAAGAACTCTGGGGAGAGAACGGACAAGGGGCGTCCTACTCTAAATACGCAAGGGGAGTATTCACATGGGTGAGCCCAGAGACACCATTCCAACCGCTGGGAACTGAAGCTGACAAAGAGGGCAGATACATGGTGATGTGGGGCATTATACAACAAACTAGAGTATGCATTGTGAACTCCTACTTCCCCAACCACTCAAACAAATATGCTCCATAATCACGCACCACAGAGACGGCCTCTTCATATGGGGGGGGGACTTCAACTGTGTAAGAGATGGGGCCCTAGATAGGTCTGAACCACCACCACACCCAACAAACACAATCACACAGGCCCTGAACACAATGATTGACCACTTTGACTTGGTGGATGTATGGCAGACACTACACCCCACCGACAGATTCTACTCGCACTACTCATCCCCCCACAAGCTACATACCAGGATAGGCTATCTGTTCATAGATAGGGACCAAATGCCACAAGTAGAACTAGCACAATACCTGGGCAGATCAATATCAGATCACTCCCCCCTAATCATGCAGTGGGAAACCAAAGGACCCAGACCTCCCATCCCACTCTGGCGTATGCCCGCAGACACACTCACAGATCAAGCATTTAAAGAGGAACTCGGGGGAAAAATTAGGTGAATTCGTGCAAATCAACACAGGTAGTGTGGACAGATGGGCCACAATATGGGAAACACTGAAAGTAGTGACATGCAGGGAGGTAATCGCAGGGGCTGGGGGGGTTCGGAAACAGCTAAAAAAAGAACTTGAGGCCAAAGAAGAAGAAATAAAACAGTTAGAAACCAACGCCCAGATCACTACTGAGATGGAATCAAAACTAAAGTCCATCAGAGATAGCTGCCAGAAGACGTGGAGTAGACTATCCAAATTCGACTACACAACTCGCACCATCAGGGCACATAAAGAGGCAGACAAACCAAGCAGGCTATTGGCATGGCTGTGCAAGCGAGAACACCCAAAACACCCCCCACAAACAATAAAAGACTCAACAGGAACACTACACAGGACACAACGATCGATCAACTATGCCTTCGCCGCTTTCTACTCCGAACTATACGCCCACAGCAACAAAGTGCCGGAGAAAGACATTAGAGACACACTAGAGGAAATAGGGCTGCCCAAACTCAGCAAAGAACAGCGAGAAACACTGGAAGAAGCAGTCACAATTGAAGATGTAACGGAGGCCATTAGATCCCTAGCCACATACTAGACCCCTGGTAGCGACGGCCTACCGCCAGAATTTTACAAGACATACGAGCCGACCCTGGCCCCACTACTACATGAGGTATACATAGAAGCGTATGAGCTGGGGATTATGCCGGAGACAATGAGGGAAACGTTGATAGTCCCGATACTAAAGCCAAACAAGCCTCCTGAGGAATGCGACTCCTATCGCCCACTGGCGATGCTAAACTATGATAGCAAAATTCTAACAGCCATACTGGCCAAGCGATTGGCAAAAGTGGTAGGGACCCTGGTACATGAGGACCAAAATGTATTTGTCCCGAGTCGAAACACAACCGCTAACCTGCGCCGACTACAGCACGTTATGGCACAAACACTAGACAACAAGGAACAAATGGCAATATTATCACTGGACGCAATCAAGGCATTCGATTCCATATATTGGGATGGATACTAGAGGTACTGAGCGAGTTCGGACCAGGCTTTATAAGATGGGTCAAAGTACTATACAACACACCCATGGCAAGAGTGAAGACCGGGAAAGTGGTGTCAAGGAAATCGGAAATACAGAGAGGAACAAGACAGGGCTGTCCACTATCACCCATGCTGTACATCCTGGGGCTAGAGCCCATCGCCATATACTTCAGAAAACAGCACTTTGACGCTGGGATAAAGGTAGGAGGCACAGACATTATATCCCTCTACGCTGACTATGTCCTTCTGAACCTGAGCGATCTGCACATTAACGCACCGATAATACTGGAGATACTAGATAACTATGCACACTACTCGGGGATACAGTTCAGCAAGAGGAAGTCATGCGCATTCCCACTAGCGAGTTTACGTGGGAAGGACGCAACAGAACTACCAGAGATAGGAATCGAGTGGCAAACTGAAATGTTCAGATATCTGGGGGTCAACGTCAAACATACACCGGAGCTTATACACGAATCCAATACGGTGGCTGCCAAAAACAGCCTACGAAAATCAATGAGATTCTGGAACAAGCTACCACTGTCCATGATGGGCAGAGCTGCGATCACTAATATGATTATACTCCCGAGGTTCTGTCATGACGCTTGCCCCTGCCCCTCAATGGCAAGTCAGCCTTCAGTTAGGGCAGGTCCAAGGCCTTAAAACCTCATCCAAGACTCTCTTGGAGTCAGTCCTGGCACCTTTGGCGCCAGGCTCATAACCATCATGAAGACCAACAATAGAATGGGACTATTTAACTTAGGGGGGGGGGGGGTTCAGCCAACATGGAGGCACACACATAGCTCAGTTACAAGGAACTGAGCTATGCGGTCTAGTCTTTTGGGTGTGGCAGGCCTGGGACTATTTTACCTGGACTACTTTAACTGAGACTATTTAAACCACACCCAAACAGCAGAACATGCTTTGCATTATTCTGCTGTGGGCAGCGTAACGCTCACCATGTCCAGTTCTTTGATGCCAGTTTACCTGAAACCAAGGACCTGCAGAGAGAGAGAGAGAACACTACGAAACTTACCTGGAACAGTATCCTGTCTTCAATCCATCGCTGACTTCAGTTCCACTCACCTGAAGGTACGACTCCATCATCCGGCACTGCATGCATCCTGGAATACCATAACCTTGAAAGAGGAGAAAGAGTGACGACATTAGTAAGCATTTACTCACGTTTCCTCCTGAATGAACAAAGCCACACAATTCTTACCTGGGTAGTCCTCTCCTGCTCGGCGAGAAACATCTCAACCTGCAAGGAGAGAAAAGACACACGTTAGCAATATAAAAGGTGAAACAGCGCCGCGCATCGCGCATTACTCACCGGACAGCATCACGAACACCGCGCTTTTGCCTACCGGCCCATGCTCATCTTCAAACTGCATGACCACACCAAAATACCTTTCCATACCTAAAAGGAAAGAAGCAAGACATTATTCGAACTATGAGGAACATAAGAACTGCATATAAAGACTGTAAAGCAGCAAACCTACGGAGTCGCAGCAGGCCTGGATTCCCACAGGGGGGCTTGCACCAGTGAAGCAACTTGGTCGCTGCTCGCCCCCCACATCTACGTGCCCCTGCCATGAGGAGCAGGACGGAGAATCCACCTTTTACAATATTAAGGTGAGGAGAAGGCCCAAGGGGGAGGAAATAGTTGAGGCCAAGGGAGGTGGGAAAACATAAAGGCAATCTGGTATTGAATCCAGCTCTCCTATATTGCAGACCCATCTTTAACCAGAGGCCTTACCAAGGGACCGGGAGAGGGTTCGAGAGTGCAAATCATACAACCAGGGCTGGGTGGCGTCCCCGTGGATACCAAGTGAGCGTAACGGGTTCCTATACCAATTCCAAAACGTATGCTATTACATCAAGCAACCCTTCTTCAGAAAGCTAGAGGCATTACTCACAGACTTCCTATGGGTGGGGCGCGACACAAACTACCACTAGAAATACTGACACTGCCACACAAGGAAGGAGGGATACAACTGACGGACTTCCAGAAATATTACCTGGCAGCACAACTCAGCCACGTAACGAGGTGGCTATCAGATGAAGGCACAGCTGAAACCAAGTATCTCCAACAACTGGTAGCACCGGCACACCTCAAAGAAGTACTATGGAATCCACCAACCGGCCCAACACACACACCCATGATAGTAATCCTGGGCAGACAGATATGGGACAGAAACAAATCACTACTACATCTGCGACACCCCTACTCGCCTGAAACCCCAATGTTGGCTGATGACGCCTACAGACATACCTGTAATGAGAAAGTGGGAAACAGTTGGACTATACACCTGGGGAGACATTTTTGAAGATGGGGTCTTCAGAGACTTAGATTCACTATGTGAACACGAGGGCCTGGAAAAGGGGCAATTCTTGTGGTACCAGTGGATCAAACACACTGCCAAAAGAAAATGGGACACATGGCCAGAAGAACTGGCACCGTCCCCCATTCTGGAAGAAATGTACAATCTAAGCGACGGCTGGAGACCAGTGTCCAGAATATATGCCCAACAAGCAGACAGGCCCAATCCCGCAGTACCACACTGAAAGAAAGATGGGAGAAAGACTTAGAGACCACACTGTCTGAGAAAGAATGGGAAAGGGCACTGACGCAACCAAAAGAAGTGTCCAGGAACGCAAGATTTAGACTAATACATTTGAAAGTCCTCTACAGGACCTACATGACACCTCTAAGAATTGCAAGCTTCAGCAAACAGACCCAGCCGAAGTGCCCATGGTGCAACAACGAGGAAGCTGGCATAATGCACATGTTCTGGTGCTGCCCCAAAATACAGAGCTTTTGGAGGAAAATAGAAAGAACCTGTAGGAAAGCGGGAGTGAACAGATATGACTGGTCTCCAAAAGAGTGCCTACTGGGCACGTACCCCAAACTAAGCAAGCATAAACACACAGTGAGACTAATGGACCTAGTGTGCATACTAGCAAAGAGGGCAATAGCGATGTCATGAAAAACACCTGGAGGACCACGATACGAGTAATGGTACAAGGAGCTAGAGAGATGGGCCGAAGCAGAGACCAAGGCCTGGGAAGAAGGGACCAGAGGAACTGAGGAGGACATAAGCGCCATGTTTGAATCATGGAAAGCCCTAATAAGAGACTTGCTCACCTCAAAAGACGACAAGCCCCTTTGAAAAAACTACAGAAACAATTTAAAACTAAGCTGCAGCACGAAGAAAAAACGGAACTAACACCCGGAACAGACAAGCCTGAAATACCCACGCAGATAGCAGAACCCCAACACCAAATGAACTACAAGAGACACAAACTCACTCCAGTAGCAAAAAGAAAGTACCTGTTATACGTTGTTTATGGCTTAATAATTGTTAATAACTATATCAATGTCACACGATATGAAAGAAACTCAGAATTGCAAAAACCAATCCTGTATGTATGACAACAAATGCAAATAAAATACTTGAAAAAGGTAGAGAACAAAAGGGAGGGCTCCAACCACATGTCAAATGTTGTGCACTCTAACCTTAATTGGAGTGTTTACTGTGCTGTATCAGTTTTCTTTGTCTATTACTGCCTCAAGAGTAAGCTGAGTATCCAATAGTAGGGTTATTTTACTCTGGATTCAAATTCCATACACATCTTGAGATTTTCATGCTCAGAAAAAAATGCTTTTATTTAGCAGATCAAGTCCTCTGGCTGGATTTACATCCATCATATTCACATTTCAACAGATGAACATAGTGTGATGTTTAAAACAGTACTTGGCCACATCACAGCCTATAATTCAAGGGTGTGTTAGTACTGTTTGTGAGGTAAATATTACATTGTATTTACGTTTTAATAGAGCTAGACTTAGCCGATTGAATTAGCCGTTCTATGGCTGCTGGTACAGTGCTTAGACAATTTGCCTGGTTTCGTAAATCAGGGTTTGCTTCTGATGTGCAATCCAGATAATTGGATATGCTGTTTTGAAGTGTCTTACTTGTTTGGATCCAAAGCAGATCAAAGTCTTAAAGTTTGTCATCTAAGGCAGCAGCAAAATCTTTGAGTCAGGTTATTAGGCAGCCACAACAAGGTGTAACAGCTCCATCTTCTGCTCAGGGATGGAGAAAATGTTAATTTCGTTACTATTCCTCAATTAGCAGAGGAAGAGAACAATTTAACCAGACGGGACAGAGAAGGCACCTTCGAGGCGGTCGAGAACGTACAGGCAGAGGAGTTGCAGCAGTATCTGCTGCCTTGCCTGCTGCAACAACCAGTGCCACAAAACCACTTTCAAAACTTGAATCATTCAACACTGGTGGGAGGCAGGTTATCCCAGCATCTGAAAGAATGGCAAAGTATTACAACAGATGCTTGGGCACTACAGTTGCCCAGGGTTACTGCCTCCCTTTTCTAACGCGATCACCAGACTGTGCCCCAGGAGGCCAGTCTTTGAAAGTACGAGATCTGCTCCTCCAACAAGAAGTTCAGACACTGTTGGAGAAGGGTGCAATCGAACAGGTACCTGTAGCAGAAAGAAATAAAGGCTGGTACTCTCCTTATTTTCTGATCCCGAAAAAGGACGGAGGGTTGCCACCCATCTTGGACCTGAGATGCTTGAACAAGTTCCTCAGAAAGGACAAGTTCAAGATGGTCACTCTTGCAGATCCTCCAGGCCCTTCAGCTCCAGGATTGGATGGTAATTTGATCTTCAAGATGCTTATTTTCATGTGCCAATTCATCTGAAGCACAGGAAATACGGGAGATTCGCCATTGGCAGTTCTCACTATCAGTTTCGAGTTCTGCCATTCGGGCTGACCTCTGCCCTAAGGGTTTTCACCAAGCTGATGGCGGCGGTGGCTGCAAATCTACGGAGGGGGGAATTCACATCTACCCCTACCTGGACGATTGGCTGATGAAAGCCCATTCACCCGAACAAACTCTGGAACATATTGAACCGCACCTGTCATTCTCTCCACAAGCTGGGCTTCTCCCTCAGCTTCAAGAAGTCCCACATGACACCTTCCC
Organism: Ambystoma mexicanum; assembly: GCF_040938575.1. Lineage (NCBI taxonomy): Eukaryota > Metazoa > Chordata > Amphibia > Caudata > Ambystomatidae > Ambystoma > Ambystoma mexicanum. The sequence goes on from NC_090928.1 coordinate 687,478,406, forward strand.
AGAAGCTGCAGTTCATTGGAGCAGTCCTGGACTCTTCCTTGGGAAAAGCTTTGCCCCCGAGGTGAGGGCTACCCACATAGCACAGATGGTAAACAAATTTCAAAGTGCCTCAAATCTTCCGGCCTTTGATTTTCTGAGGTTGCTCGGTCTCATGGCATCCTGCATTTTTCTGGTGCCAGAAGCCCATCTAAGAATGAGGTCTCTTCAGTGGGCCCCCAGGACTCAGTGGTCACAGTTCTCTGCCAGGATGACGGATCTGGTACGGATCCCAAACAGGGTCGCACAGGATCTCCTGTGGTGGTCAGTCAAGGAAAATGTGTTGAAGGGGGAACCCTTTTGGCAAACATGGCCAGCAATTACGGTGGTTACATATGCCTCTGTATCTGGTTGGGGAGGTCACACCAACGGTCTAACAATCGGTGGACACTGGTCTCCGTCGGAGTCCAAACTGCATATCAACCATGGAGCTGAGTGTAATCCGACGAACGCGGATGGCCTTCCTGCCCTCTGTACGAGGAAAGAGTGTCCTTATGACGGACAACACAGTGGGCATGCATTACCTCAACAGGAGAGGAGGTGTGGGGTCACTGCCTCTGTGCAAAGGCAATACAGCTCTAGTTTTGGGCACTGCAAGAAGGAATCTCTCTGTCGGCAGTTCATCTGGCTGGAGAAGAAAACACAGCAGCAGACGCGCTCTGAGCAGGTAGAGCAGTGTCTCTCAAGAGTGGGAGTTAGCTCAGGAGATCCTCCAAGAGATTTTCACCCTTTGGGGAACTCCACAAGTAGATCTGTTAGCAACCAGTGTCACCCAGAAGTGCAAACAGTTCTGCTCCATGGAATTTCTCCCGATAGGAGCTCAACGGAACGCATTCATAGTGGACTGGGAATTTCCACTTTTGTATGCGTTTTCGCCAGTCCCCGTCATTCCTCATGTTCTCGGGCTAAGAAAATTCTGGAAATCCATGATCCTGATTGCTGGGGACTGGGCCAAGAGGACGTGGTACCCAGAACTTCTGGAAATGTTCATCTGCCCTCGAATTCATCTTCCACAGAGAGAGGACCTTCTCTTGGAAGAGGGGGGTCGCATTCTTCATCCAGAGATCACGACCCTCCATCTCCACGCATGTTTTCTGAGAGGTTGAGGTACAAAGATTGGGACCTTCCGGAAGATGGCATGGAGGTGCTGCTTTCGGCCCGAAGGGCAGCAACAAAATTATTATACCACTTCAGTTGGAACACATTTTGCAGCTGGTGTAGAGATAAAGGAAATGGTCTGTTTACTTGTGACACACCATCGGTTTTGTCTATTCTACTACATGTAGCCCCTGATGGGTTAAAAGTTGCTACAGCCAAGCGCTATCTGGCTGTGCTGTCCATTTTCAAGCACTCTCCAGAACTAGGTTCCTACTTCAAGGTTCCTATAGTCATTCAATTTCTGAAGGGTTGACCAACATCTTCCCACGGGTTCCTTTTATTGTTCCGGTCTGGGATCTCAACCTAGTTTTAAGCTTCCTGATGGGTTCTCTATTTGAGCTAATGCATTCTTTTCCACTTTGGATGTTGTCTTAAAAAACAGTATTCTTAACAGCCATTACTTCTGCTTGCAGAGTGAGCGAGCTTAAGGGCTTGTGTTCAAAACCACCATTCACAGTCTTTCGTAAGGACAAGGTAGTTTTGAGGGATTGTACCTTTTTTCTGCCAAAAATAGTGTCAGAATTTCATCTGACTTAAAAGATTGCTTTAGCGGCCGTCTACCCTCTTCCTCATCCATCTAAAGAGGAGGAGAGATTACACAGACTTGACCTTAGAAGAGCCTGGAGCTTTTACATCAACAGGGTTTCTGAGATAAGAGTAGACAACCAACTATTTGTTGGATATGCTGGCCACAGAATGGACAAGCGACTCTAAACAAACGCTGTCTCAGTGGATCATACTTTGTATATCCCAATGTTACAACCTGGCCGGGAAAGAGGTTCCCAAAGGTCAAAGGGCCCACTCGACCAGATGTGCAGCTACTTTGTCGGCCTTCCAGAGAGGGGTACTGCTACAAGACATCTGCAATGCTGCCACCTGGTCTTCTGGGCATATATTTGCAAAATCCTACTGTTTCGATTCCCTTTGGGGCCGGAAATCCAGATTTGTTAAGGTTGTGTTAAACAGCATAAACCAAAATTAACAAAAATAAAAACTCTCTTCATTCCCACCTCCTGAAACACACTGCTATGGGAGAGTATTAAAGATGAGGGATTTGTGGGAGGCCACAATCCATTCGAAGAACAAATTACTCGACTGGATGTTCCTCCCACTTATTCATCATCGCCCTCCCATCCTTCCCCTCTGTCAAGAAGGAGTTTCTGTGGTTTACAGCTTCCTCTCCGTTAACGCTGAAGTATTCTCATCTTCGAGACTGCTGTGCTGGTGAGAGGAAAAACACGAACTGAGGCAACAGGCGCGGTACATGCCATATATACCAGCGTCCACGTAATACCGAGGAGGACGGATTCTCTCGAGGGACACAAGGTTGACGATGACGCACAGCGCCCTCTGCTGAGAAAGGTTTCTGAGCTGCAAGCATGAGATCGTAGTATATCAAAGAGGAGGAATATGTGGGAGGAACATTGTCGAAAGAACATTACCAGGGGAAAGTAATGTGTTATTCTGTCCTCTGACTGCAGAAGTTCTGGCTCCCCCATAATGTTAACAGTAGCCCCACTGTCAATAAGGAAGCATTGTGTAACGGGCCCCATGTCAATGGTCACTCTCAGAGCTTCTTCTGCTTCTTGGTCTCCATGCATGAGGTCTATGTATTCATCTGTATAATCAGTATAGATGTTCTGCCGTATCTCCTCATGTGTTGCCCATGTACCCCATTTGTGGGAGAAGCTGTCCTTCTGCTTGACCAGTCTTGTATTCTGGGCCCTGCTTCATTGCCCATTTTACTCCTCGTGGCATTTGGGAGTATGACTGTGGAGCCCTCTGGGAAGCTCTCCATGAGCCTTGCTGTGGTGTCCTGGCTTGAGTTTTCCACGTGGCCCTGGGTGAGGGTCTCCTTGTTGGGAATGGTCTGCCCTCCTGACTCACTCTGTGGAAATATCCTACCCTACCACATTTCAAACACATCTGATTGATCGCAAGGCATGTCCCCGAATGTGGGAAAGTGAACCTACTTTTAAAACAGATCTTTGGGATCTGGTCGCCTGTCCTAATTGTTGGTACATGCCACAGGTGGGACTTCACCATATATTATGATGCCCCGCAATGTGCTTTTCATGCTCCCTGGCTGCTTTGACCGCCGCCACCGTATCTTTGTCCATTTTCTTCTTCAGCGTCTATATAGCCGCTGCTTGTGCATCCACTCTCACATGTACTCTGGCCAGTTCAATCACCTCATGGATGGAAAGCGGCTTCTTCGGTAATTTTTTTCAAAATGTATGAGGGTGCATCCTTCTATCACACAAAGGCAAATTGCTTCGTTTGAAAATTGTGCAAATCGACAGTGTACCAGCTTCTGCCGCAATCTAGTACGTCAACGGGTTTGTGGGGCAATTACAAACATTGATGGAAACCATACCTCTCGTAATCTTGATTGGGCTGTATAATGAATTTCTTGTCGAGTGCCTCTACCAGGGTCTCGTACGATGGTCTCTCCCCCCCTCAGGGATTTTTTTTTTTTTTAATTCCTTTTTATCTCCTTTCCAGCCAATTCAACAAAGGTAGCAGGCGCCCCTCTCTCGGAAGAACAAGGCATGATAACCTGTTCAGTGGTTGTTAACCACATTGAGAGTTCGCAGCCATCTGCTTTTTGCTCACTGTACCTTTCACAGATGGGAAATATTCATTTGCATATCAGTCTTTGTCCCGCCCACATGGGCAGTCCAGCACCGAAATGCTATGGCAATTCCTCTCTGAGCAAGAGTACCTACAGCAACCCCATACATGTGTTTCAGCCTTGTTGGGCATCATCAGTGAGGTGAAGCTGAGCCTTTCTAGGTACAGTGAGCAAAAAGCAATGGCTGCGAACTCTCAATGTGGTTAATAACCAACAGGTTCATCATGCCTTGTTCTTTCGAGAGAGGGGCGCCTGCTACCTTTTTTTTGCATTTTTTAAAGGAACTTGGGGTTGGTCACCCTAGGTTACCTGGGGGCAACCAGACGTGGACTCCCTGCTCACTGTGCTTAGAGAGGCTCAGCTTCACCTCACTGATGATGCCCAACAAGGCTGAAACACGTGTATGGGGTTGCTGATGGTACTCTTGTTCAGAGAGGAATTGCCATAGCATTTCGGTGCTGGACTGCCCTTGTGGGCGGGACAAAGACTGATATGCAAATGGGTATTTCCCATCTGTGAAAGGTACAGTGAGCAAAAAGCAATGGCTGCGAACTCTCAATGTGGTTAATGACCACTGAACAGGTTATCATGCCTTGTTCTTTCGAGAGAGGGGCGCCTGCTACCTTTTTTTTGTTCCTTTCCAGCCAAGTTCGTAAAAATGTCAGGTAACGCAGGTGATTTATCTTCACCTAGCGCCCTAATGAAGTTCTCAGACTCTTCAAGCCATTCTACCCATCTGGGTCACTTGCGTTTTGTGGCTGTAATCGAAACGACACGTTTCCAGAGGAACGCAGTTCTTCCGCCTGATCCTTGCAGCGCTTGCAGCTCTGCATCTGGTCAGGTGCTTTCTCATCCGTCGCGGTGACGATGTGCAGAGGTGTGGAGGGTGCAAGGCCCTGTTGCACGTATGATGGCGGTACTCTTCTGCTCTGCGATACAGTTAATACTTGTCTCTGCTTCCGTGCACTCCTCCCACGTTTTTATGGGAGGGCAAAAGAGGCACTTACCCAGGACCCCCCCTTGAAGGGGGCCCCAGAAGGCTAGCTGATCTGATTAAGAATCCATTGTTCAGCAGTCTTAAATAGCACAAGTCAGGATATTTTATGGGGTGCTGCTGAGGCTGTAAACCTAATGCCATTCTGTTTTGGCAAGTGCATTCTGCCTTGATCAATTCATCATGTATTGCTTTCTGTGTTCACTGTGGTATACACCGTTTGTGTTCCTTATGGCACAACTCTGTAGCATTCTTTCCTTCCTGTCGGAATTATGTTGATCATGTGCAATAGGCAATGGTGAAATGCATATTGATAAATTGTGTGCCACAATGGTTCAAAAGTTAGGTCAGTGTGTGAAGCACCCATTGCAGAGATATGTGTTCATATACAAAATTAGAATATCACATTCCAGCAAGGCTGGCTGAGCCTTTCCTATGTCTGAAGTTTATAAACCTGCCTGCATATGTACTTGTTTTTGCAGAACAACATCTGCTATTATCAGCAATGTACGTGTACCAGATAGGGGTTGCTATAAAAAAATGAACGTATCATCCGTATGGTGAAGGCCTAGACATTGGTTTGTTCAGATGGGGTGTTGTAAAACCTAGGCAATCTCCTCCAACGATAACATAAACTGTTAATCCACGAGGTGAATAAGTATCCAAATTCAAGACTATGGAACGACAGCGTTCATGTTTGTATCCTGGATTTGCCAGCAGACAAAACAGTGATCCTGGTCAAATCATCTAATATATCTTACATTACTGTGCTGTCTTCTGTGAGGTTTGCCTTTTTGCATGCTGGTGGCACCGTTTAGCCCATTACTTGATCTTTCTTCTTATGTAGGCCATCTGGGTAGAAGGGTTGGTAGACAGAATAGAGCGGACCATATGTTGCAGGCCTCAGGCAAGTATATTTTAAGGTCTGCTTGTTTGACACAAAAAACGGTTTGCTTTTTGGTAAAAGTCAAAGGTTTTTATGCCTGTTTATAAATGAAAATATCACAAGCCATTGTTTTTGAAGTATTTAAAGCTTTAAAATACGAAAGATAAACCTAGATTAAATGTGTTAAATCACAATGATTGGTGTGCTGGTTCTTGTATACTTCCCTTGAGAATGAAGCTAGAATCATTCCCATTTCGCATAACACCCTTCTATAATATTTTGTTTAAAAATGGTCATGTTTGGTAATGTGATTTGTGTACTTCTGTTTTTTTTTTTATAAAAATGAGAATGTTTTAGTTCATGGTAATAACTGGAAAAGAAAGTATTCAAATGCAGAAATTGCAGAGTTGGCACAAATCCCAGCTTCACCCCTTCGCCCCTTAACCAATGTGTGATTCTGGGCATCTCATTTATGCTTGTATTGCCGAACCTCTCAATATTGCCAGTCCCTAAACCTTTCAAAATTGTCTGCCCTTCCCAGTGATTGCCTTCACATGGTATGATGTTCATACAAGCTTTATTCTTGGTTTCACTGTGTTAATAGTGAGCATATTTATATCGCACACCACAGGCATTTGTTCCTTTGATTTTTAATGGCAACACTGTTTGAAAAACATATCCCACTTCTAATCTCAGTCTCTGGATAAGGACACATTCCTGGTAGCTTCTAACCTGCCTCCACTAGCCATGCTATGGTATGTGTAGAGTTCTCCTTCCTTCCAATTGGTGGTCTTTATCCATGCATGCGCACTTTTGCATTCTGTGAGGCAGTTAATGTGACTTCTCTGTATATTATGGGTTACATGTACCTTTTCCATACAGTCCTGCATTAATACTACATCTACCTTCCTGGATATTATTGATAAAAAGTGTCCTGTATGTACTGGAACAGTAACCCCTTTGTAGACTGCTAATGTTGGCCTTCAAATGCTACTTGTTTATCATTCTGATTAGAGTAAGAATGAAGAGGGCAAGGGGACTTAAAGGGGACTTAAAGGGAGTAAACTTGTTTATTATGATGCTAGACAGCATATCAACCTATAGGTTGTGAGCGCGACGGAGAGGTTGGAGGGCGCGAACAGTATTCTTGATCAATAAATTCCTTTGGTTTGGTGGAGGGGGGGCCCCAAAGATGTCCCTGGCCTGGCCCCTAATAGTGCTTAAGATGGCCCTGCACGGATGCCTTCCCCAGATGCTTGCCTAGTGTGCAATGTCAGCGCTGGTTGCCGTGCTGGCATGGGTGCAATAACGGGTTCCCAACGCAGGTCAGACTCGCTTGGGCACGTGATCTACTTTGTAATGTCCTTGAGGGGATGCCATGTAGACACATGGTGTCTCTGCAACGCATCCAGTGGTCCAGTGTATTACAGCAAGCCGCCGGGAGAGTCCCAGTGGTGTCGGGTGCCTGTGGCAGAGACCGCTGAAAGAGACACTGATGTGCGCCGTCCTCTGGTGGGAGGAGGAAACAGGACATGCAGCCAAAACCCAGGAAGGAGCCAACGCCAGAGATGAGCCACGGACTGCGATGTAGTGCGGGAAAGACCCTCGGATGCATCACAGGAGCCATCTCAGACTGGGGAACGAGCTGCAGACTTGTGTGAAAGCCACGCGGTTTACCGCTCTTCGTTGCCAATTGTTGGGGGCTACCCTCAAGGAAGGATACACAGAGACCTGTCTGTCATACAAAAACCTTCATTCCAATACTCTTGCTTCCTCGGCTCCCCACTTCCATTCCTGGCTCCTTTTACATGCAGGTACCATCGTTAAAGGGCCAGTGAAACCCAACAGCATTGTTTGGCCTATAATTCAGCTGACATTAATGCCCATGTTTTTATTGCTGTTATTTATGTTTGCTCTGCTGTGTCTTTCTTGTATCGGTTTACTTTTTTAAATCCTGCAAGTTTGTATTTATGACGCACCCTATTTTGTTGTCTTAAACTGAGATCTGGTATTGCATAGATTTGCTCTATTGCCAGGCAGTGGCACCGCACAAATTATTTACATTGTGTGAGACAAACATGGTACCAAGAAAGATGACCACGGAACTGTAATTCAACAACTTTATTTATATTCAGGTTGGTATAATGCCCAACTAACCTTATACTATGGCAGGATTTCCCTGCCTAATATAAACTAAGGAAAGTCTGTGTCAGGAAGTCCAAAAGCAATACCTCTGTCTGTGTCATAAAACCCTATGCTGTGCTCATAACTACAACAAACTAGTGGGGGAATGTTCTCAACCAAAATCTGTGTTCCAAAGCAAAAGTGTTCAAAGAGTGTTCATTCAAAGTTCTCCAATCAAAGCACAACACAGTTCCAATATAGCTTCTTTTCAGCCAAGACTGCTCCAACTCTGAAGTCACCTTTTATAAGGCTCACAAATATCAAAATGGCACGTTAGGGTTTTCCCTTCCCCCAAGTTCAAATGCAATACAAAAGTTGACACAACACTGTTGTCTCGGGACTCCCTTCCCCAAGGCAAAACGTCTGCAACCTTTACTTTGAATGGATTGTGTCCTCCCACGTATTCCTCATCTTAGATATATCCTTACCTTTAGGTTTCACCTCAGAATTTTTTTTCTCTCTAGCAGAGGGCGCTCCACTCGAGGCCGCGGCGTCGATGTCCCTCGGTAGCATCCGTCGAGCACCAACGTCATCCCCGTATAAGAGCCTTGAGCGTGCCCGTTGGCTTCAGTTCCGTTTTTCCGCTAGCTTCGCTTTGGATCGAGTAAAACGGCGCTTCAGTATTTTGTGAGAAAAAGCGATGTCGTCTTCGAACCCTTCCACACCGAAGACAGGCTTTAAAAAATGCCTAAAATGTGGAAAGAAAATGTCCCTGACGGATCCACATAAGAACTGTCTATGGTGCCTCGGTCCCGACCACCGTACGGAAGACTGTGGTTCGTGCCAGTCGATGACCCACAAAGCCCTAAAAGAGAGTAGAGGTAAACTGGCGATGCGGGAGGGTGTTTCGAAGTCCACTTTAAAAAAGAGAGACTCGGACGAGTCTTCGAAATCATATCATAAAAAACATCATTCAAGAAGTAGATCGAGGAAGTCTTCTTCTTCTAAGAAGGCTAAGAAGAGATGGCATCGATCTCCCTCATCCTCTTCGACATCTTCGGAAGAGGTTATCATATATCCATCTAAACATGACTCTCCAAGGAAATGGGAAGCTTTTCGAGTATCCATATCCATGCAAAAAAATTTTGAGAACGCGGCCCAGACCCCCTCAAAAATAGCTGAAGACCATGCTCCTGCTCACAAGAAAGGTGACAGAGGAAGGTCCAAAACAAGAAAGGCTCATAAAAAGACGTCAAACGTCATTGAAAGAGTCTTCTCGATCACCTCGTAAGTCAGATCCTTCGGTGCATAAATTGAAGGCAGAGGGAAACAAAATGGCGTTGAAAGATCATACGCCATCGAAGTCGACATCGGTGCCGTCAAAGCTCCTCGAGTCGACAACTCCCTCGAAGGAAGCTACGTCGAGCTCGCACTCTAAGACCACGAAAGCTCCTTCGACGATTTCCATGGCTTCCTCGACAATTGCATCGAGGTCTTTGAAAGTTCCTTCCTACGATGTCGAAGGAAGTGATTAAAACTTCAGCGCCATCTACACCCAAACCTTTAATTAAGGAAAGACCTGTAATGCCTGAAAAGGTTTTTCATCCTGAGAATCAACATGATTTTTTCAGGACCATGTCATCCATCTATGAAGGAGAATCATCAGAAGAAGAGGAAGTAACCTCTGCTGGTGTTAAATTTGGCACACGATCTGTCCCAGAGGATTTAATCCTCAATCAAGAATTCAAGATCTACAAGAATGTTTGCAAACAGCAAGTGGCCTGGATACTTCTCCAGAGTATGAATTTGACAAACCAGACCCATCACAACAGGTTGATACGAGTTATAGAAGACTCATGAGCAGAGTTACAGAATTTATGGGGTGGGGTAGGAGTTCACCAGTCAGTCATGATGATGACGACATGACGGATATATTATCTGGAAGACCCCAACAAGACCCCATTCTACCTTTTCATATTGCATTACAAAGAAGGGTTAGTTCTGCATGGGAACATCCTGAAGCCATAGGTGCAGTGAATAGAAAGTTTGTGGCAAAATATAGACCTTGTACATCTGATCCGGAATACCTCAGCAAACATCCAACTTCGGAGAGCTTAGTAGTACAGGCAGCCACTTCCACAAAGAATGCGGCATACCCTACAATCCCTCCAGATACGGATGATAAAAAGGTGGATGCATGGTCTAGGAAAATCTTCACATCTGGCAGTATGGCTTTGAAGTCTACTAATGTAACCTGTACCTTGGAAAGGTTCACATATACCCTGTGGGACTGCATGTCGGCGGCAGATGAACACATCCCAGAAGGTGAAGAACGTAATGGCTTTCTAGCTATTATAAGGGATGGAAAGGAGGCTTCGGGAGAATGCCTTCAATCAGGATTGGACACAGCTGACAGTATCAGCAGGTCCATGGCGACTAGCACAGTGCTACGTAGATTTGCGTGGCTAAGAAAGTCTGGATTTGCTCCTGATGTGCAATCCAGACTTCTTAATATGCCCTTTGATGGCTCGAGGTTGTTCGGTAGCAAGGCAGATGAAAGTTTGGAGAAGCTACAGACCTCCAAAGCGGCAGCAAAATCTCTAACTGCTGCTATAAGACAATCTCAGCAACGCCCCTACACAGGCTCATCTTCCTGGAGGGGTCGTCCTTTTCGCTATTATTCCTCAATTGGAAGAGGAAGAGGCAGGCCAATCAGAGAGGTCAAAGAAAATGTCCTCGGACGATGAAAAGGTGCTAGATCAGCCCCAGCAACGGCATCTGTACCATCAGCCGCTGCTGCAGCTGCCGCAAAACCACTCTGAGGTTTTGACCCACAAGACCCCGGTGGGAGGCAGAATCTCACAGCATCTAGAAGAATGGCGGGGCATTACTTCAGATGCTTGGGCACTGGAAACAGTATCCCAAGGTTACTGCCTTCCTTTTATAAAGAAACCTCAGAATCATCCTCTGGAATACAACTCTGCCAAGCATCCGGATCCGGTCCTGTTGCAGGAAGTTTTAACCCTGCTACAGAAAGGTGCAATAGAACATGTACCTGTAGCGGAGAGGAACAAGGGTTGGTATTCCCCATACTTCCTTATTCCAAAGAAAGACGGAGGACTGAGACCCATCTTGGACTTAAACTTGAACAAGTTCCTAAAGAAGGACAAATTCAAGATGGTCAAACTTTCTCAGATCTTTCAGGCTCTCCAACTCCAGGACTGGCTAGTATCATTGGACCTTCAGGATACTTACTTTCATGTGCCAATCCATCTCAAGCACAAAGTACCTGAGGTTTGCGATTGGCAATTCTCACTATCAGTTTTGAGTTCTGCCATTCGGGTTGACCTCTGCCCCAAGAGTTTTCACCAAGTTGATGGCGGTGGTGACAACGAGTCTCAGGAGAGGGGGGGGATTTGTGTCTACCCCTATCTGGACAATTGGATGATCAGAGCTCGTTCTCCAGAACAAGCCCTGGATCACCTGTCCAAGAATTGTCACTTCCTTCACAGACTAGGTTTTTCTCTGAATTAAAAAAAGTCAAACATGATACCATTACAGAAGCTCCAGTTTATAGGAGCAGTCCTGGATACCTGTTCGGGCAAAGCCTCGCCTCCCGAAGAGAGAGCTCACCACATTCTGCAGATGGTAATACAATTCCAGAATGCCCAGCATCTTCCGGCCTTCGATTTTCTCAGGTTGCTCGGTCTGATGGCATCCTGCATTTTTCTGGCGCCAGAAGCCAGATTGAGAATGAGATCTCTTCAATGGGCTCTCAGAACTCAATGGTCCCAATTCTCAGGGGAAATGTCAGATCTACTGCAGGTCCCAGCTCAAGAAGCACAGGATCTACAATGGTGGGCTTGCAAACATCATATCCTCAGAGGAGAATCTTTTTGGCAGCCATGGCCGGAGATAACAGTAGTGACGGACGCCTCACTTACGGGGTGGGGAGCCCATATCAACGATCTGACAATCAGCGGACGTTGGTCTCCATCGGAGTCCAAACTACACATCAATCTTTTTGAGTTGAGGGCAATCAGACTAGCGCTGAAGGCCTTCCTGCCCTCTGTACGGGGAAAGAATGTTCTGATAATGACAGACAACACAGTGGCCATGTACTACCTCAACAAGAGAGGAGGCGTAGGATCACTACCTCTGTGCAGAGAGGCGATGCAACTCTGGTTCTGGGCAATACAAGAAGGGATCTCTGTCGGCAATTCATCTAGCCGGAGAGCAAAACACAACAGCGGACACTCTGAGCAGGCAGAGCACAGTCTCTCACGAGTGGGAGATAGCTCGGGAAGTCAGTCAAGAGAACTTCGCCCTTTGGGGAACCCCTCAAGTGGATCTGTTCGTGACCGGGGCCAACCGGAAATCCGAACTGTACTGCTCAAGGGAATTTCCCCCGAGAGGAGCTCTAGGGGACGCGTTCGTGGTGGAATGGGAGTTTCCACTTCTGTATGCGTTTCCTCCAATCCCTGTGATCCCTCAAGTAATCTGGAGGTTGAGGAAGTTCGGGAAAACCATGATCCTAATTGCCCCGGATTGGGCCAGGAGAACGTGGTACTCGGATCTTCTCGACATGTCCATCTGCCCTCCCTCCAATACGTCTTCCAAGAAGAGAGGATCTTCTCTCGCGACAGGAAGGTCATGTTCTCCATCCGGAGGTCAACACACTCAGCCTTCACGCATGGCTTCTGAAAGGCTGAGATACAAGGATTGGGATCTTCCGAATGACGTGATGGAGATTTTGCTTTCAGCTAGAAGGCCAGCAACCAAATCTGTCTATCGGTGTCGTTGGAACAACGTCAGTAGCTGGTGTAGAGAAAAGAATGTGGACCCATTTCAATGTAATATCCCCACAATTTTATCTTTTCTGTTACATTTAGCCAATCTGGAACTCCAGGTTGGGACGATAAAGGGATACTTAGCAGCGCTATCCATCTTTAAGCGCTCTCCCGAAGAAGAATCTTATTTTAAAATACCCTTGATAATTCAATTCCTAGAAGGTTTAAATAATGTTTTTCCTCCAATACCTTTCCAGGTTCCAGTGTGGGATCTAAACTTAGTTCTAAAATTTCTCACATGTGTTCCATTTGAGCCTTTACATTCTTGCCCACTAAGGCTCCTTACATTGAAAACAGTACTCCTTGTAGCATTGACATCAGCCCGCAGGGTAAGTGAGTTGCAGGCGCTTTCGAGCGGTCCTCCTCACACCATCTTTTATAAGGAAGGACAAAGTAGTTCTTGGGGTTAAACCTTCTTTTTTGCCAAAGATTGTTTTGCACTTTCATCTGTCACAGAAAATAACTTTACCTACATTTTACCCTCCTCCTCATGCAATCAAGGAAGAGGAGCGACTTCATAGACTAGATCCCAGGAGAGCTCTTTGTTTTTACATCTCAAGATTTGCAAAAATTCATCAGTGTGATCAACTTTTCGTGGGATACACTGGACGTAAACTGGGCCTTCCGGTAACAAAACAAACATTATCCAGATGGATAATTTTAGCCATAACAGAATGTTGCAGATTAGCGGGAAAATAATCACCTGATGGACTAAGAGCTCATTCGACCAGGTGCATGGCAACTTCAACAGCACTGAAAAGGGGTGTCCCTGTGCAAGATATGTGTGCAGCAGCCACATGGTTGTCTATGCATACCTTTTATAAAACATTATGCATTGGACTCGACTTCTTCTCAAGGAGGTCTGTTTGCGAAATCTGTACTACATTCTGTACATGATTAGAAAAAGATACTGTATTCCCACCTCCAATACAAAACTGCTTTGGGAGTCTATCTAAGATGAGGAATACGTGGGAGGACACAATCCATTCGAAGAACAAGTTACTTACCAACTGTAACGTTCTTTCGATTGGATGTTACTCCCACGTATTCCTCATCGACCCTCCCATCCTAACCCCACAGTACATTTTACATGAATTACACTCAAAACTCTTTTAGGGCTTGGGTCAAAAGAGGCATGTCATTGACTATCAAGATCCATGGAAAATAATATACGAAAAAACAGAACTGAAGCCAACGGGCGCGCTCGAGGCTCTTATACGGGGGATGACGTCGTGCTCGACGGATGCCGCCGAGGGTCATCGACGCTGTGGCCTCGAGTGGAGCGCCCTTTGCTGGAGAGAGAGAAAAATTTCCGAGGCGAAACCTAAAGGTAAGGATATATCTAAGATGAGGAATACGTGGGAGGAACATCCAATCGAAAGAACGTTACAGTTGGTAAGTAACTTGTTCTTCTCAGGTTTCCCTTCCCCACAGGTCTCTTTCAATAGTGGCTTCAGCAGTTCTTAGAAAAACATTGCCTCCATGTGACCCATCCGTTAATTATTATCGCACCTCTTGCCTCTTGTGTTGGGGATAATTCTCAAGAAGGTGCTAATTTCCCTTACCTTTTGAGACCCCCTTCAAATTTGCTGGATTTCTAGGATTTGATTTTTTTACCTGGGAAGAATGTGAGCCTTTTTCCCACTCTTCCATGTATTTTGATGTGTGTTTTACTTTTGTGTTCTTTGGTTATGGAGTTGTAAAACGACTCCATAGGCATAATCTTTTTCTGTGTGTCGCACAGCACCTTCAGTGCATTGGCACAGGGATGTCTTTCAGACTTCCCAAGGTTTAAAAACCTTCTCTGGGTCTGACTACTGTCTCCGAGAGCATGTAAAGTTAAATTGACTTTACTAGTCTCTTTAAATTTACCAACCCAGCACACACTATCTTCCTATAGAGTGCTGGAGGGGTTGCATAGTCTCCCCTGAGTCAAAACACTCATGTTACAGTCAAATGTTACCCTTTCCTACTTTAAATGGCTGGTGGCAGTGGTTTAGATCAAACTACCATGATTTTTCCCAACCGCCAACAACGGTAGCTAAAAATTGGTCAGCCATGTTTTTCAATATGGCACCCAAGACCTATCTCTAAAAACAGACTACGGGCAACTTTTTTTGCCATTTCTTTTAGGAAAGGTCCTTCTTGTGTTTGTCTCTACGCGCCAAACCAAGTTTGGTCCCCTTGTTCGTTGGCCTTTGGCGGGCTTCAGTACTGAAGCCCTCCTCTGGCGCCAGGGTGTCTGGGGTGGACAGGATGTGAGGGAGGTGCCCAAAACTCATTGTGCTTAGTCTCCTAGGAGACCTGAATTCATTCTGGCGTGATTGGCCGGCTGGCTGTCCGGCAAGGACAGCCACCCTTCTGTTTCAGTGACAGCCAGGCTGGAATGAATAGGGCAAAACTGTTTAAAAGCAGGTCTCTGGGACTTGGAAAGCAGAGCCGACCACTGGAACGAAAGAACCGAAGACGAGCTGAAGGAAGAGGACTGCTGCAACTCCTGGACGACAAGTGAAGCCCTGCTGCAGGTCCGAATTGCCTGAAACTCATTGACCGAGAATCCCTTCAAGGTTAACTTCTTCCCTTTAGTTTGATGGGAACAACCAACTCGTATGCCGCCTGGACACCGTCCCCTCCTGGTCAAATTTTCTGCAGAGTGCTGTGGAAAACCGGATAGCCAGTGGGAAGGATACCAGTTTGTGGACTTTAAGGCCCTCCCACCTTAAACCGACGTTTTGCTAAGCTTGTGGCCTCATCCTTGGGGAGTGCAGGAACCTCCCGACGTCCTCCTTGTCCCCACGACTGAAACTCGGGAACAGCGAAATCTGCTCGAGCTACCAGGAACAACTACCTCAGCTATAGCTCTTCTTCAAAACAAAGGTACTGTGCAAACGCGGTCCAGAAATCTTTTCGGCCATCGCAAAGGTATGTGGAACTTAAGGCTTGTCCTTCCCTAAACATTCATCAAACTTTTCTTTCATTTAGCCAAATTCTTCTAAACTCCGTGGCAAAGACTTAACGTTTACTACCAGAACTGTGCTATCCTATACAAAGACTCTGAACCATTGACATTGGCCCAGGCCTATGAACTGAATTGCTGGTTGTAGTTTACTGAAACACTTTGCCCCATGCCTATGAAAGTATTTGGACTGTCTATTCTTATAGCCTTGTCTTTTTACCCCTTTATTAAGTATCTGAAGTGCCATTTTGCTCCCACTTCAGGGGAGCTGAACTTGTTCAGTAACTTATTGGTTGTGCATTTGTAGTATATTGTAGTATATTAGTGTCTGACATTGAGCTGCTCTTGCTAGTGTAATGTTTTTAATAAATAAATGTATATTCGAAGGGATTGTGTCCTCCGACGTATTCCTTATCTTTGATAGATCATCTCCCAGATTGCTGGCCTCGAAAAAAAATTTCAGTAGAGGGTGCTGCGCGTCGACGTCCCTCGAGCCGATGTCCCTCGACAGCCTCCATATCGGCGCCGACGTCATCACGCGTATAAATAGACTCGCGCAGCGTCCGTTGCTCAGTTCCGTTTTTCCGTGCTTCGTGGGGCCTCGGAATATCGTTGCTCAGTTCTTCAGTCAGATATACTTCATTATTCCTCGTGAATACCGACTTGTACTCGATGGCTTCCTCACCCGAACCGACGACCACACGGTCCGGCTTCAAAAAATGTCGAGACTGTGGAAAGAAAATGTCGTTGACGGATCCTCACAGGATCTGTTTGTGGTGCCTGGGAATCGAGCACCATTGTTCGGAGTGCGAGGACTGCATGTCCATGACGGCGAAAGCCTTGAAGGGGCGTAAGGGGAAGCTCGAGAGAGGTAAGGCAGTTAAAACTTCTTCGAAAGTTTCCTCGGCGGAATCGAGACATTCGTCTCCTCGCCATCACAAAAGTGATTTTCGTTCTACGTCTCGAAGCAGTTCCCATCACTCTTCGAGATCTAAGCATTCAAAAAAGAGACGTCGAAGATCCCCTTCCTCGTCTTCTTCTTCCGTTTCCCCAAAAAGGGTCTCCTGCCCCACAAAACATAGCTCCCAGGCTGAGTGGGAGGAATTCAGGAAAAAGATGCTGAGCGTCTTCGAGAAAGCGGCCTCGACCCCCTCGAAGACTCCTGAGGGTGATACCCTGGGTGAAAGACCCGAAAAATCAAAACGCTGCGAGTCGCAGCACCCGGCGAAAGAAGCCATTCGAGAGCGTGTCAAACCCTCGAGTAAAGGCAAAGTCGCGTCTTCGACGCCGTCGTCGAAGATCCCTTCGACGCATAGATCAGCGTCTTTGACGCCGTTATCGAAGGGTTCTTCGACGCACAGGTCAGTCGAGTCGACGCCGTCTTCGACGCCGAGAAAGGACAAACCCATGGCCACCTCACAGCCAGTGGCCATACCCAGAGCCTCGGTCACGAGAATGTCGTCGACAACGTTGAGTAGAATTCCGATACTCTCGAGTTCATCGAGGCCTCTACCACCTTTCTCGATGCCTTTTTCGATGGCTTTGATGCCTTTAACGTCCGCGTCGACGTTTTCTCAGTCAATCATGACGAATTTGGCCCCTTCTGCTCTGGAAATGGGATTTATACCATTTTCGAGACCTGATCACTCCAGAGTCTTATCATCTATTTATAAAGAAGAGGAGGATTCGGATTAGGAAAGACCTTTTGAGTTGCAGGGATCTGCAACTCCTGTACCAGAGGAATTTACCTCTGAGGAAGGTAGGTTGAAAGACCTCCAAGAATCCTTACAGGAAGCAATTGGGTTGGACACTTCCCTAGAAGTGGAATTTGCCAGGCAGACCCAGGGGAACATGCTGAAACCCCTTATAGAACCTTGATGGCTAGGATAATAGAGTTTATGGGGTGGTCCACACCCTCACCTGCTTTTCAGCAAGACGACCTCACAGACATCTTGGTCAAAGGTCCACAGGAGGATCCTGTGGTGCCATTTCATGTGGCATTACAAAGGAGAATATTGGCAAACTGGGAAACACCTGAGGTAATCCCGGCGGTGAACAAAAAATTATCAGCTAAATATAGGGTGTCTTCTGCTGACCCTGAATATTTATCCAAACACCCAACTCCGGAGAGTCTGGTTGTTCAGGCAGCTACTTCATCAGGTAGTAAATCGGCTAACCCTACTGTTCCACATGATAAGAGATATGATAAGAGATATGACTCTATGGCCAAAAAAGTATTTTCTGCATGTAGCATGGTGTTGAAATCCATCAATGCTACTTGTATGCTCGCAAGGTTCAGCCACACACTTTGGGAGTGTGCTTCATCAGTGGCTGACTGCCTCCCAGAGGGAGAAGAAACGGAAGCATTCCTAAACATCATCAAGGATGGTAAAGACGCTATGTGCGAATCCTTTCAAACTGGCATCGATTCTGCTGACAGCATCAGCATGGCCATGGCGGCAAGTACAACAACCCGGTGATTTGCTTGGTTTTGCTCCAGATGTGCAAAGCAGACTTTTGAATATGCCCTTTGACGGCTCTTCTTTGTTTGGTAAGAAGGCGGATGACAGTTTAGAAAAACTACAACCATCAAAGGCAGCAGCAAAATCCCTGGGAGCTGCAATCCATCAGACACCATATCGCCCCTCAGGAACCTCTTGGAGAGGTAAGTCCTTTCGCTTCTATTCCGCATTCGGAAGAGGCTGAGGACAGCTGGTTCAAAGGGGTCAGAAAAAATTCACCCGAGGTGGACGGGGTAAAAATACAAAAGCCGCAGCAGGTGCCTCTTTACCTTCGGCATCTGCATCAGCCGCCTCCAAACTGCTCTGAGGACTCTCCTCGCAAGACACCAGTAGGTTTGCCCAAGGTTACTGTCTGCCTTTTCTACGCATCCCTCAGTCATCCACTGGGGAACAGCTCTCTGAAAGTTCGAGATCCGCTCCTCTTGCAGGGAATTGTAGACCTGCTAGAGAAAGGTGCCATAGAACCGGTACCTGTAGCGGAGAGGAACAAGGGCCGGTACTCCCCCTACCTTCTCATACCGAAGAAAGACGTAGGACTGAGACCTATCTTGGACTTATGAGAATTGAAAAAGTTCCTCAGGTAGGACAAGTTCAAGATGGTAACTCTCTCTCAGATCCTTCAGGCCCTCCAGCTCCAGGACTGGCTGGTACCCCTACCTGGACGATTGGCTGATCAGAGCTGTATCTCCGTAACAAGCTCAGATTCAGCTAGATTATGTCTGCCACTTCCTTCACAAACTGGGCTTCTCCCTCAATTTAAAGAAGTCACAGATGACACCATCACAGAGACTCCAGTTCATTGGAGCGGTCCTGGACACTTCCCTGGGAAAAGCCTCGCCACCAGAGGTGAGGGCTCAAGATATTCTGCAGATGGTCACCAAGTTTCTACATGCCCAACGTCCCCCAGCCTTCGACTTTTTGAGGTTGCTAGGCCTCATGGCATCCTTCATCTTCCTTGTGCCAAAGGCTCACCTGAGAATGAGATCTCTTCAGTGGGCACTGAGAACTCAGCGGTCGCAATTCTCAGGGAGAATGACAGACCTCCTTCAGGTTCCAGACAAGGTGGCTCGAGACCTTCAGTGGTGGGCCTGCCAGAAAAACATCTTGAAGGGAGAACTGTTTTGGCAACCATGGCCGGAGATAACAGTAGTCACAGATGCCTCACTCACGGGGTGGGGAGCCCATACCAACGACTTGACCATCAGCGGTCGTTGGTCTCCATCGGAGTCCAGACTACATATCAACCTGTTAGAGCTGAGAGCAATCAGACTAGCGCTGAGAGCTTTTCTGCCATCTGTACAGGGGAAAAATGTCCTGATAATGACGGACAACACAGTGGCCATGCATCTCAACAAAAGAGGAGGCATAGGATCACTGCCACTGTGCAGAGAGGCAATGCAGCTCTGGTTTTGGGCAATTCAAGAAGGAATCTCTCTATCGGCAGCTCACCTAGCCGGAGAGAAGAACTTGACGGCGGATGCTCTGAGCAGGCAGGGCACAATCTCCCACGAGTGGGAACTAGCTCAGGAAGTCCTTCAGGAGATCTTCGCCCTTTGGGGAACCCCTCATGTGGATCTGTTCGCCACCAGTACCAACAGGCAGTGCGATCTGTTTTGTTCAAGGGAATTTCCCCCGAGAGGAGCTCTAGGGGACGCGTTCTTAGTGGACTGGGAATTTCCACTCCTGTACGCGTTTCCACCAGTCCCTGTCATTCCTCAAATGATCAGGAGGTTGAGAAGATTCCGGAGGACCATGATCCTAATTGCCCTAGACTGGGCTAGGAGAACATGGTACCTGGACCTTCTGGACATGTCCATCTGCCCTCCACTTCGTCTTACACTTCGTCTTCGTCTTACACTCAAGGAGAATCTTCTCTCACAGAAGGGAGGTCAGGTTCTCCATCCAGACATCAGAACCCTCAACCTTCACGCCTGGCTTCTGTAAGGTTGAGATACAAGGATTGGGACCTCCCTGATGACGTCATGGAAGTGTTGCTTTCGGCCAGAAGGCCAGCAACAAAGTCTTTATACCGCTGCTGTTGGAACAAATTTTGCAGCTGGTGTAGAGAAGAGAATATCGACCCCTTTTCATGTGGTACACCAACGGTGTTATCCTTTCTACTCTATTTGGCAAATTCAGGCCTTCAAGTTGGCACTATCGAGGGCGATCTCGCAGCGCTATCGATCTTCAAGCGCACTGCAGAGGAGCCATCGTATTTCACATTACCCTTAGTAATACAATTTCCAAAGGGATTAACTAATGTCTACCCTCCAAGACCGTTTCAGGTTCCTTTATGGGACTTAAATTTAGTCTTAAATTTCCTGATGGGTACTCCTTTCGAACCACTCCACTCTTGTTCGCTAAGATTTCTCACCCTTAAAACTGTCTTATTAGTGGCTTTAACATCTGCTAGAAGGGTGAGCGAATTACAAGCTCTATCTTGTAAACCCCCTCATACAATTTTTCATAAAGACAAAGTTGTCCTACAGGTGAAGCCTAATTTCCTCCCAAAGATGTTTCTGAATTCCACATCACTCAGAAATTACCTTACCTTCATTCTATCCGCCTCCCCATCCGAGGAAAGAGGAAGAAAGGCTACATAGGCTGGACCCAAGGCGGGCTTTAAGCTTTTACATCAGCAGACTTGATAGGATTAGGCAAGCAGACCAACTGTTCGTAGGTTACTCAGGACACAAATTGGGACTACCGATAACACAACAAACCATTTCCAGATGGATTATTTTGGCCATTCTGGAATGTTACAAACTAGCAGGGAAAGAGCCTCCTCAAAATCTTAGGGCTCATTCAACCAGGGGTATCGCAGCCTCCTCGGCCCTCCATAGAGGGGTTCCGGTTCGAGACATATGTGCGGCTGCCACATGGTCGTCCGCACATACCTTCACAAGAGTTTACAACCTGGATTCCTCCTCTAGTCAAGAGCCTAGGTTTGGCAAAGCCGTATTACATTCTGTTCATTCCTAAAAGGAAACATGGCGTTTTACTCCCACCTCCAATTACACACCAATGCTATGGGAGTCTATCAAAGATAAGGAATACGTCGGAGGAACATCCCATCGAAAGAACGTTACCAGGTAAGAAGTATCTTGTTCTTCTTTTACCAAGAAATCTTGAGTAAAGTGTTTGTTTGAATTACTGTAATTGTTGACTCTGTGTAACTTGTTCTACTGCTCACTAAACTCTAGAGAGTCTGGCTGCTCAGCTTGTAGTCTTAATTGCATGTAGTGTTCCCAAAGGGTACTGCATGTGATTCTGCCTAACAACTTGTCAGCCCCTTTGTGACTTCTGGTCTAGGCGTAGTTATTGGACCGCACAGTCCACCCATCACAGGTCGCGCAACCAGAAGCCAACGCTCTTATTTATAAATTAGCTCTTGATTATAGCAAAGTTGACATAGGGAAAACTCAAGGGTTTAGGCGCAGTTGTCGAACACGCGGTCCACCCATCACAGGTCACGCAACCACAGGTTTTCTCAAGCTGATGTTCAGTGGCTTAAAAATTCAAAGATTTCTTGAAGTGTTCCTTTTTGCAAGAAAATAGCAGGAGACAGTTTTAATTAAGGGTGCTTCTCCAGCCCTCCTTGCCAAAGCTTAGAAGAGTTTCACTGGAGGGGCTCACCAGCCCTGCTGCCACATTCAAGCTTAAAGTCAAACCTTCAGGCTCCTCTCCTCATATATCCTTCAGGCTTTCAAGTTGTGGCTCATTATTCAAGGACTTGTCATAACGTGTTAAATGTTTTGCTTCTACTTAGTTCAGTATTCAATAAATGTTCAATTGTGGTTATTCCATTCAATACTTTTCGGCATCCGCTTTATTCTTTCTCACTATTTTGTTACAGTTCATTAGCTTGGAGCACTGCTCTGACACTCCTGTTACCTTTCAGTGTGCTCCCATGGATCTCGCGGCTTCTCTCTCTCTCTCTCTCTCTCTCTCTCTCTCTCTCTCTCTCTCTCTCTCTCTCTCTCTCTCTCTCTCTCTCTCTCTCTCTCTTTCCCTCTCTTTCCCTCTCTTTCCCTCTCTTTCCCTCTCTTTCTCTCTCTCTCTCTCTCTCTCTCTCTCTCTCTCTCTCTCTCTCTCTCTCTCTCTCTCTCTCTCTCTCTCTCTCTCTATCTATCTTCCCCCCCCCACCCACCACTGCCTTATTAAAGGAACCTACCTGACTCGGATAGCTAGAGGCCTCTAATCCTCTCTTCCTCGTCCCAGTACCAAAGTGGGTTTTACATTGGGAAATCTGCATTACTCCTAGTTGCCTCTTCCTCTTCCCGGTACCAAAGTGGATGTTGCAAGAATCAAAGGCTGATAATAGCCCATAAAGGTTGGGGGACGGTTATTTTGAATTTTCACGAGGATAAAGGAGATATTGTGTATTTTCCCAAGGGACTTTGGGCCTCATTCCGACTATGCCGGTATCCTGACAGTAGAACCACCAGGATACAGGCATCTGGTACTTACCTTTACCGGCACTCGGTCCGCCGGTATTGCCGCTGGATGACGGTGCCGGCAGTATGGTGTAAATCCCCATTCATGGAGTCCAATAGGATTCCATGAGGGGCTGGTGGCGGTAACAAGGGCTTTTTTGGCTGGTAGGGCACCTGGCTTACCTCCAGCGGATACCAGCACTTTTTTATTGGACCGCCTGACTCGGAATGAGGCCCTCTATTCTTAATCCTCCTCCTCCTCCTCCTCCTCCTCCTCCTCTTTCCAGTACACAAGTGTTTCTAGGCCCGACAAGACAAGGAGGGAAAAATATAGGGAGGACAAAACAACAATCTTACTAGGCCCTGTGCCATCATTCAGATAGCGCAAGGAAGTGGAAGGGGAGAAGTGCCGAGGGGAATGGGGGTGCACGAAGCTCCAAAGTGCAGCCAGCATATGGCTCAGTGCAGGTAACTGAAAAGGTGCAGCCAACGGTTGGCTCATATGTGCAGCGAGAAGGGCGGTAGGATTGCAGATACAGACCACAAGTGCTATGGAAGCCGGGGAGGCAGTGCTAAGTGCAACTGGACATGCAGGAGCCTGGGCTCAAGTTCAGAGCGTAGCCAAGTGACCAGTGCGTGGAGCAGCCAGGACATCAGCAGGGGAGAGGAAGAGAGAAAGCAGAAGCAAAGTGGAAGGTCTTGAGTTGCTTGCACAATCGGAGGTGGTTCAGCTCAAGTTTGAGAGAGGCAGGGAGGCTGTTGCAGAGGGAGGCCCCGGCCGAAGATGGAGATCTGCCCCCAACTCTCTGCTTGGAAAAGCGACTGACCCTCAGAGTTGGAAGTGGATGAGCGGAGAGCTCGAGAGGGGATATGTTTAGGAAGAGAGTTGGAGGTAGTGCGGTCCCAGGCCCAGAAGGCCTTGTGGACGATGCAGAGGGTCTTGAACTTGATCCTTGCTGCCACTGGGAGCCAATTAAGAGATTTCAGAGCTGGAGAGATATGATCCCTGGGATTGAGGCCAAGGACAAGTCTCGCAGTCCTGTTATGGATACGTTGTAGAAGTCGGAGAGTAGAGGCAGGAAGATTTAGGAAGAGGCTGTTGCAATAGTCCAGCCTAGCGAGGACTAGAGCTCTGGAGACAGTGAGCCTCTGGTGGGAAAGTGAGGAAAGGAAGAATACCTCTGAGGAGGTGCATTTTAGGAAGAATTTTCATTTTAGTGTTTAATTCTTAATTCCTCCCACCTTCGAGACCCCCAGCTCTTTTACTGGATTTAGGACTTTTTAATGTTCACCCTGGAGGGAGGGAGACTTTTTTTCTCACTCTCTCATTATTTGGATTGTTGTGTTTTCACTGTTTGTGGAGTCTGACAAACTCCATAGGCATCTGCTTTTTGTATGGTGACACACAGCACCTTCAGTGCAGTGTCGCAGAGAAATCCTTTTAGATTTCTCATAAGGTTTAAATACCTTTTCTTGGGTGAACTACAGTTCCCAAGGATAGTGAAGTGAAATTGACTTTACTTACCTTTTGTTCTTTGTAGGTCCAGCACACACCATCTTATGTGGTGTGCTGGGTGGTTACTTAGTAGCCCCTTAACCTACGTTCTCATGTAACATTTTTATGTTACCCTCGCTACTTTAAATGGCTGGTGGCAGTAGTTTACTTTTTCCTACCATTGTGCTTTTCTACCGCAGGCTTAACCCTCAGCTGCAGTACAGCACGCATGCGTGACCATTTTGTCAAAATAGCCCGTCTTCTTTTTTCATCATTTTCTGCTGTGTGATTGGCAGCCTAGGCTGTGCATGAATGGAAGAAACCTGCTTAAAAGGCGAGGGTTTTGCGACTACAGGCAGAGTCGACCACTGGGAGAAACACCGGATAAATAAACTGTGAACGAAGCTTGTTGCAACCTCCTGGACCTTTGATTTGCCCGGTGAAGCCCTGCTGCTGTGCTGAACTCCTTTTTCAGCTCGACAGAGAAGCTCCTCCGGAACAAAGTCTCCCCTTGGCTTAGTGGGACCAACTAACCCCCAGACAAACTCCACTGGACCACCTTCCCGACTGCTTCTTCATTGCTGTGAGTGCCCGATGCCAGGGGTCGAGTGTCCGTAGTCGAGGGCAATGTCTGTCGCGGAACAAATTCGACCTGAAGCTCCAGAACACTCATAAGGACTATCCCAAAGCAGGACCTCCAGATCCAGAGTCCTCTCACCAGAGTGCCAGACCGAGGAGTATAGAGTCCAACCGGTGTCCAAGATCCGCAACATTGCTGTTTGCAAAGCGCTGACACAGCAAAGTGCCACTGAACCGAAAAGAGCCCCGTAGCTGCCGATGACCTCCCAAGTACCGCAGCAGGAGCCCTCCAGACGTCCTCCCTCAGGAACCAGGGTCTGCACTGCTGTTGCAGAGTCCAGCTGGACCACTCTTCTTCAAACCAGAGGTACTGTTTAGGCTTGTGGTACTTACCTTATTGCCTTTTAGCTACGCTCTTCTCGGTTGGGAATTGCATTTGGCTTACCTTTTTAGTTGATTCCAACTCTTTTCACAGGCTTAACAGCTTGTGACCCTACAAGTGATTTTTCTAACACACTCTCTAACCTTGTGCAAGACTTTGATCTAAGAAGTACATCAGATCCATAGACTGTTTCCCAAATGACTTTGGCTGTACTGGCTCCCTGAAGACTCTTGTAGTCCATTGACTTTGATACTGTAGCTTGTTGCATACCGTTACTGCTGGGAAAGACGTATCTAGATTTCATTGGAAGATTTAGTTCTCCTTGCATATACTGGGAAACTGTCTAACCTTTTTTTCTTCCAGAACCTTTCCTTTCTGCAACCTCAGAATCTACAGAGTTTTTAGGGAGAATTCTCTTATAAGGCTAATTTCCCAAACCTAGTGAGTCCCCCAGCAGCTTTGCTGGATTTTTGGGGTTTGTTTTTTTTTTCCTCCTGCTAAGAGTGAGACTCTCTTACTCCCACTCTTAGGCATGATTTGAGATATGTCTCTGACTATTTGTGTGATTTTGGGCTATGGGGTCTTTTACTCCATAGGGTATCATCTAATTTTTGTGTATGTGTTACACAGCACCCTCAGAGCAGTAACACAGGGGTGTCATAGTGACCCCCAAACATAGACTCCATACCCTGGGACTGACTACTGTCTCCCAGGGCATGTAAAGTCACCATTGACTTTACTAGTCTTAAATTGTGAACAGAACCAGTACAAACCATCATACTGTGGAAGTACTGGAAGGGGTTAATTATATTGCCCCTGGGTCTGTTTCCAAGGGGGCACTGTCCAGTCCCCCCATGTCGAGTTTCTGGCTGGTGGCAGTGGTTACCACGCAAAATATTCTACCAGAATATTTCCTATGGGATTTTCCCATTGATTTTAAACGCACCACTTTTTGGTGCAATATTAAAGATACCGCCGGTTTATTTATTTAATATTACATTCACGGTTGGGTCTTTTTGCCAGAACTCTTTTCTAAAATGGCGTTCGTGTCTGTATCTGTAACTCTGACCAAGGTCGAGCCCTTTGTTCCACTTTTTGGCAGGCTTCTCCACAAAAGCCCTCCAAATGGTGCCACTCTGTCTGGGTTCCACAGGATGTGTGGGGAGGGGAATTGGCACCCTGGACTGAGACTGAGATAGAAGACAGGAAAGACCCCAGTTGGACCTAGGAGGGGGGGGTCAGTCAGTG